>NC_092271.1:16919528-16952028 GCF_036320965.1 Panulirus ornatus | reverse complement strand
TATATATATATATATATATATATATATATATATATATATTCCTCACTCTTTGACACAGGAAATCTGGGAGAAATTCTCACGAGAATATGTCTGGCGAAGCAAGAAATGAGGGGACGAAATTTCATTAGGTTAGTAAATTTGCTTGGAATTATATCGGCATATGCAAATTTTTCAGTCTGCTACACATGGAGTGACCTGCGACCTTACAAATGACTTCACTTAATTACAGGACCTTTTGAGTTATCATTTAATTACCATCAGGTGAGTGCAGTTAACGACGCATGAATATATATATATATATATATATATATATATATATATATATATATATATATATATATATATATATATATATATATATATATATTCTAAATTGACAGTATAAACAGATTTTTTCATTTATACAATCTAATGTAGGATCCATTTTCTTAGCTTTTGACTCAACTATTCAGCATGAAAACTTGATTTTGTTGGACACAATCTCGTTCACTGGTCGACGGAGCAGAAAAGAAAGAAAATTGATGAAGGAATACCAGAAGGCTGCATGACCAAGTGTTGGAGACTAATAGGATTGCTGGAGGTGTCAAAGAGAGGGACGCCTCTCTCCCGTCCTCATTCTCCTCCCTCTTTTCCCCAGTGGGTAAGTCTTGGTTATATCCAGTTATGTCAGACTGATGCCACCTCCCTCTTACCACGCCTGCCTGACTCTATTGGTTCTGTTGCTGGTGGCGTCGTGCATCATCCAGCCTCTGGTGTATCTGTTGTGTGCTGGCTGCTCCCTGAGGTGTCATATATCATCTGGCATTTGCTGTTTGTGCTGTGGTCTGCTGCCTGAGGTACCATGTAGCGACCAGGTCCTGCTCTGTATGATGTGTTCTGCTGCCTGAGGTATCATATATCGAGCAGCTGCTGTTGTGTGTGCTGTGTTCTGCTGCCTGAGGTATCATATATCGACCAGCATCTGTTGTATGTGCTGTGTTCTTCTGCCTAAGGTATCATATATCGAGCAGCTGCTGTTGTGTGTGCTGTACCTTGCTGCCTAGGAGTGTCAATTATCCTCTCGCGTAACATACTGTAGATTCAGATGATCCAATTGTGATATATTGTTGCCGACGGTTCTGCTCTAATTCCCAGTAGGTGTCAGCACCAATCAGAAACTATGGTGGCCCTAATTGCTCCTAATTGGTTCGTTTGTGACCCTTGTCAACTGATCCTGAAGCTTTATAGTAATCTCTAATTACTCACCGGGTCTCCGAGGTTGCCATCTACAAATCACAGTGCAAATGCGTATTCATAGCAATCAAGGTAATTGCGTTTGATCTACAATGTACCAGTTAGATCCAAATGCCTTGGTATAAGACATTTGTCTCTGGTAGGAATCAGTCGAGTTTATCCACCAGGGAGCGAGACATTCGTGGATCCTATACTTCGAAGGGCGGTTGGTACACATATGGTGGCTCTGGACTTGTCCCCGTGCCTTCTTGTGTAATACCGAGCTCTTGAGATCAGAAGACTGAAAATCAAGAGGGAAAGTGAGGCCCAGTACTATCATACACCCTCCGTGTTATAAATTGTAGGCAGCAGCCAGCCGCCAAGGAAGGCACTACTGACCTAAGTTACGTCGGTGTGTCGATGTGGTGCCCGGGTTGTGTCAGGTGGCTATGTGGACAGCGATCAACTTGGCCTTAGGGGCGCTGAAGTAGGTGCTTAGAACTGTGTCACGCTGTCAGGACTGCTGAGGTCTTACTTTCTGTCTCACGAAAACCCCAAAATTCGGTGGAATTACGATCTTTTTATCAGCGATCGAGACAGTTTCAACTACAGTTGAAAGAAGGAAAAAAAGTACGTGACCAATCTTGATATCTTTTGCCAAATTGTATCATTCCACATTCATACATTCGATTAATGATTTGTATTGAGTTCATACTCGAAAACTTGAGCAAGACAGCACTGTCTTCCCCTTATTTCATCTATGAAGGCGAAGAGGTCAAAAGTCAGCGTCTTGTGGGGAATTAGTTAAGTATAGGCGTGGCCCTAAGTCGGTGTGCTTCAAGGGGAGTACATACAGCCTAAAGCCTTATGACGTTCACCATAAAATATGAACAGACGTTGCATCCATAAGTTATGGGCGAAGACTTAAGGAGACTTTTTGGCTTGGATTCTTCTTACCAACCCCCGTGAGAACTGATGGCCTAAGGTTATGGGCGAAGACTTAAGGAGAATTTTTGACTTGGATCCCGTGAGAACTGATGGCCTATCAAAGAGTCCGAGGAGGAGGAAGAACAAGAGCAAGTGTGGTGTACACATGCAGAAGGTAAGTCATGTTTCCATCAGGAGGTAAATCATGTTTCCATCAGGAGGTAAGTCATGTTTCCATCAGGAGGTAAGTCATGTTTCCATCAGGAGGTAAATCATGTTTCCATCAGGAGGTAAGTCATGTTTCCATCAGGAGGTAAGTCATGTTTCCATCAGGAGGTAAATCATGTTTCCATCAGGAGGTAAGTCATGTTTCCATCAGGAGGTAAGTCATGTTTCCATCAGGAGGTAAATCATGTTTCCATCAGGAGGTAAGTCATGTTTCCATCAGGAGGTAAATCATGTTTCCATCAGGAGGTAAATCATGTTTCCATAAGGAGGTAAATCATGTTTCCATCAGGAGGTAAGTCATGTTTCCATCAGGAGGTAAATCATGTTTCCATAAGGAGGTAAATCATGTTTCCATCAGGAGGTAAGTCATGTTTCCATCAGGAGGTAAATCATGTTTCCATAAGGAGGTAAATCATGTTTCCATCAGGAGGTAAGTCATGTTTCCCTTGTAATCGCTTCATGGAAGTGAATAAGTGATTCTGCCAGTTTGGTAGCATTAGGCAACTATCCAGTGTTACTTTAGGAACTGAAGATGATTTTAGCCGTCTCTCAGAGGTCCTTGTGTCAGTCATTCTTCTGGAGAGCGTCTCTAACGCTAAGGAAAATCATCTCGAATATGAAGACATTCTAGCTCTGTGTCATCTGTCTGATGCTCTAGATTTGCTACACGAAAGTGATCATCCGAGTAGTGAGGTATTTAGGAACCCATGATTGTATAATACATGGATTTCTTGGGATGATCTTCTACGAGAACTCTTCCCGTGTCCAGAACTTTGTCAATATTTTCGTCTAATGAATCTGCATCTGCAGGTTTGATAATCATAACAGAAGGGTCTGGCCAATAAAGGAATGAATACTAGAATATTTAATCGCAGTGACTTACAGAATACTATAATTAAGACATGACAGTTCAGTGGTAAGACAAGAGGCAGCGACACCACCTGAGAGGATAAACCCCTTGGGAGATGTACCATTGTTTACCTTATATTATTAGCTGCAGTATCACACACACACAGACACACACACACACACACACACACACACACACACACACACACACACACACACACGCACTTATAATAACAAGAGATGTGTGAGCATTTCCTCAGTTGCAGTATTATATAGATTTATAAATGAATCATATACATATATATATATATATATATATATATATATATATATATATATATATATATATATATATATATATATATATATATATATATATATATGTACTTTTTGAGTCGAACAATACGATGACAAACTTTCATGAATGACCCAGGATAGGAAAGAGGGTAGGAGCCAGTAACGTGAGGTTCTCCATAACTCTACGTGATGGTATATCAGGAGGTTGTGTAGTGGGGAGCCAAGTGGCGTGAGGGGTGATCCCACCCATGTCATGTAAACACAGACGTCACCTCAAATTTAGCGACAATCGATAGCGAGTCAGCCTCACATAATGACGAACTGCACGACACACACACACACACACACACACACACACACACACACACACACACACACACACACACACACACAAGCTTATCATGCCAGGGTATTTGAAAAACGCCAGAGGACAATATTAAGATTGTGAGAGATCAAGTATTCACAAGTGAACCTACAACTCACTGTAATAAAGAATGAAACTATGAGCACTAAACTAATCAGAATATTACTCTAACAATAAAGTAAGAATGTTTAGATGAGAAAGAGTATTATTAATCTAACAATAAACTAAGAATATTCCAATGGGAGAAAGAGCATTGATTAACGAATGAGCAAACCAAGAATAAAAGAATGTAGTTCTTAAGGTGATCAATTTGAATACCATCATAATGTGATGACCAACTCCTTCGCTTTTTACTTATGCTGATCACCTGAACCATCTCGTTTGTAAACAGTGTAAACACACAGACTACATAATCTAATACTATCTAATACTATCTAATACTTTATAATCTCTTCCAACTGCTGCTCACTTCTTAGCTTAATACTCATAATTCTTCACAACTTGTAAATCTAACTTACTTACCTTCCCTCAAAAAATACATCCAATGCACACACAAGTTTGGAGCAGCAGCCTTAGAGTGAGTGAGGTATATGTGATGGATGGTAGGCTAGACAATCCCCTTGCTTCTCCACACACTCCACCTCACCGTAAAGGTTGTATCGAAGTCATGACTAAACATCATATTACTCTTGGCGTTCGTGGATTCCAGGCAAGGTTACGTTACTGGAATTCGCCACGAAACCTGTATACTCTTTCGGACCTGGACTTTCACGCGAGGGAGTTGGTTTGGAGGTGATGAAATTTCACGGAAATGGTGCTTGGCACTTCTTGAGCTCTGAGTTTATGGAGGAACACATTTCTTGGAATTCTTTTTTGGCATTTCCAGCGATACAGAGATTCTGGGATTTTATCTTGTCTAGATGTCTGCATTTTAGGACCATGAGGTTCTTGAAATATTCTGTTCTGGAACTTTGTGGGTTTTTAAAGTCTTTGCAACCTTGAAAAGACTCCTGGCTTAAAATTTTCACGACGTTGGAACTTTGAGTCACACAGTTCTGGAACTTGACACCTCTCTTCCTTCACATCTTTGGAACTGTGCTGAACTTTACAGAGCCGTGCAAGCAATTATGGAACTTGACGCGTGTGTTATTTCGTCAACCTAGAACTTTGCAATTTTGGAGGACTAGAACCTCGTACCTCTGGAATTTTACATTTCCAGAATACTGCAGTTCTAAAATTTCGCATATCTGGAATATCCCAGCGTCGGATATTGTCCCGACGACGGGTCCCTGGGAGCCTGAGGGTGATGGCCGAGGGAGGATGGGTAGTGGTGGTGGTAGTGGTGGTAGTGGTGGTGGTGGTAGTAGTAGTGGTTGTGGTAATGGTGGTAGTGGTGGTAGTGGTTGTGGTTGTGGTGGTGGTGGTGGTGGTGGTAGTGGTCGCTGTGGTAGTGGTTGTGGTTGTGGTGGTAGTGGTAGTAGTGTTGGTGGTGGTAGTGGTAGTAGTGTTGGTAATGGTGGTGGTGGTAGTAGTGGTGGTGGTGGTGGTGGTCGCTGTGGTAGTAGTAGTGGTTGTGGTGGTGGTGGTGGAGGTGGTAGTGGTCGCTGTGGTAGTGGTTGTGGTTGTGGTGGTGGTGGTGGTGGTCGCTGTGGTAGTAGTAGTGGTTGTGGTGGTGGTGGTGGAGGTGGTAGTGGTCGCTGTGGTAGTGGTTGTGGTTGTGGTTGTGGTGGTGGTGGTCGCTGTAGTGGTTGTGGTTGTGGTTGTGGTGGTGGTAGTGATGTTGGTACTAATGGTGATAGTGTCGTGGTGGTACCAGCCTTGCCCACCTTCTCGCCCCGACGCTCGTAAGAAAAAAAGAAAATGTAAATCAGAAAATCAGGACGTGATTGAAGATTTAGACTCTTGTTGTCTTCCTCTTTTCTTTTTTTTCATTTCATTCCTAAGAAGGAAGGTTCTCCTACATCAAGTGGCAACAAATGAGGCTGCAGTGAAAGAAGAGAAGAAAAAAGTACCTTTTAGCACCAAATGGAACACCCGTCCAAGTAAAGAGAGAAAAACAGAAATCCTCTAACTCACATATATACTCTTGGATATGCAGTCTCCAGTGTGTGAGAGGGTCTCCAGTATGTGGTAGAGTCTCCAGCGTGTGGTAGAGTCTCCAGTATGTGGGGGACAGTCTCCAGTGTGTGGGGGACAGTCTCCAGTGTGTGGTAGAGTCTCCAGTGTGTGGTAGAGTCTCCAGCGTGTGGTAGAGTCTCCAGTATGTGGGGGACAGTCTCCAGTGTGTGGGGGACAGTCTCCAGTGTGTGGTAGAGTCTCCAGTGTGTGGTAGAGTCTCCAGTGTGTGGGGGAGTCTCCAGTGTGTGGGAGAGTCTCCAGTGTGTGGGAGAGTCTCCAGTGTGTGGTAGAGTCTCCAGTGTGTGAGAGAGAGTCCTCAGTGTGTGGTAGTCTCTCCAGTGTGTGGTACAGTCTCCAGTGTGTGGGAGAGTCTCCAGTGTTTTGGAGAGTCTCCAGTGTGTGGAAGAGTCCCCAGCATGGGGGAGATGATCCTGGTGTCTCCCCCATGTCCCAGCGTAACCCACTAACACATCCTCAATGATTTATCCTCGCGTCATCTCCGAAACATTTCTTTTTTCTCATTCCTGTCTGAGCTAAAATATGAGCTGTTAGTTTTACAGTCGTGCGCTGGAGAGCCGAGCTAAAAGCCTTTATGGATGTTGCAATGACTCGGTTGGAAAGTATATCTATATAGATATATATACATACATGTATACACACATATATCATCACTCCTTCCTTCACGCACTAAGGGTTTCAACACGGGCAGTTCAAACTTAGTTATAGAGTGGAATGTTGATATTCTTGTAGCTTGGGCGTCCCGTTCCCTCTGACGAAAGCTGTGATTTCTTTTTCTGTTAATGGCAGGAGCTGAAGCACATTGATTCTAACAACTCTAGCGTTGTAACAACCAAAGCTGGATATTTTCCGTATGTCACTTTACATCTGTTATAAAGTTTTCATAAAATAAATCTGTGTTGTGAAATATATGATACAATCTTCCAACTCTGATATTCTGTAATCTTCGCTGTGTCGACTGATTTAAAAGCCAGCTCATGACCTTATGTGTGTGTGTGTGTGTGTGTTTTCATGTCAGATGAAGTCTGGCTGACATATGCATTAGGAGGTTTGTGTGTTAACATTTATGCATCGCTGTGGTTGACGTTAAGGGATGGAACACTACTGAAGGTGAGGATATAAAGTGTTCAGTGAGATACTCTCGACAGAAAAAGATTCTCCTTTTTTTTTCTTTATGAATTTCTCGTTCGTAATGTGGATTCGATCGAGAGAAGTCTAGCAGCAGCTTCTAGTACGGTTAAACGTTAGACCTGCGGTGCTTTTAGCGAAGCCGTTGTTCTTCGTTTGATATTTGCGCTTTGTTGAACTTAACTGTTTGAACGAGCGATTTTCCCCAGAGTAAGGATAACACTGTGGGGGGAGAGGAGGGTGTTGAAGCCTAGGTTAATACAGAGTCACTACAGACGGCCTGTTGAGGATAGGAGTTTGCTGGTGAGGGACGTAGAGTTACGAGGTCGAGAGAGAGAGTGTGTGTGTGTGAGATGACCTCAAGATGAACTTTCCCTCATCTACCTTTTGATAGAAGGTTGAAGAATGAAGAAAAAAAGTATGAATGATATCAGGAGAAACTTAAAAGAGATGTAACACCAACATAAGGCTGGTTGATTCAACAGTGAGTGTCGTGGGAGGAAGGTGGTTGTGGTGGTGTGTGGTGGTGTGTGGTGCTGTTTGTGTGCATGTTGTGTGTGTGTGTGTGTGTGTGTGTGTGTGGTGGGCATGTGGGAAGAGCAGGTGTGGGAGGCGTGACAAAATGATTACACCTGAGCCAGATGGATGGCAACCATTTTAAAGGATGACGGCGTCTGATGTGGGCAGGAAGGGGGTGGTGTGATGGGTGGGGGAATGGGGGCGCGTGGGTCATGCTACAGGGAGGAGGAGGGTAGGCAGAGGCTGTGAGGAGGAGGAAGCAACGGGGGAGTTGTGGTATGAAGGGCAGGAGTAACTGTATGTATGCTCGCCCAGTCGTATTTGTAAGTGGGTATTTGCGTATAGGTTTTTTTTGTGTGTGTAAGAGAGAGAGAGAGAGAGAGAGAGAGAGAGAGAGAGAGAGAGAGAGAGAGAGAGAGAGAGAGAGAGAGAGAGAGAGAGAGAGAGAGTTCAGTAGCACCTCCCTGGCATGCTCAAGCTCTGACCAAAAAAAAAAAAGGTAATTCATCTGGCCCAATATACCACAGGTTACCTGGGGAGAGCCCAGCCAAGCAGGTGTGACGGACGCCTCACACACACACACACACACACACACACACACACACACACACACACACACACACACACACGTACACACACACACACATACATGTACGAACCACCCCAAGTCATTTTATCATAGTAAAATATATTTGTTTACATGGAAGCCTTTTTCACCCATTAATCATTTTATGAAATAAATGATCCTTACCCTTATGGGTGAAATATTGAATAACTAAATATTCTTTTTTATTATCATTATTATTCTCTCGAGCATTCTTTTAGGTCTGAAATTTATGAAGGCTTTAGACTCTGATAATAATAAATTGCTTCCAGAGACGCGTCGTGTCAGATAGGGGGAGGGGAAGGGGAAGAAGGCGGGTAAGGGGTATGTCGAGTGCCAGTTCGCTGTAAGTGTAGTTAATGATATGATAAATAGGGTTAGATACTGATTGCCGTGACCTGGTAGCTTATGAGGGCAATGAGTGTTATGTGACGTCAAGCCTAGGGTCACGTTTTCCTTGCCTGTTGAATGAAAAACTTATATATATAAATATATATATATATATATATATATATATATATATATATATATATATATATATATATATATATATATATATATATATATATATATATATATATATATATATATATATATATACAGAGAGAGAGAGAGAGAGAGAGAGAGAAGAGTGGGCATACATACATACATACAGACAAACGTACTTTTGATATCCATATACATCAACAAACAACATACCTCTATGTACATAATGCAGAGATAAAAGCACTTCACCCCATTACTTGTAACCTTCCATAACATGCGCACGGATCCGATTAGCCAACGCTGCCATTAGGAAAAGGCGGATTTTCGCCCATAGCTCTTTTCCCAAAAGAGCACTTCCTTCTCCCTCGTAGGTGGAGGCCAATGTCAGTAATGGAAAAGATGGTATCTCCCGATGGTGTTACCAACTGGGTACAAGCTAGGGGGCTTACCCGTACTGGATGCAGCCAGGGGACGAGTGAGAGAGAGAGAGAGAGAGAGAGAGAGAGAGAGAGAGAGAGAGAGAGAGAGAGAGAGAGAGAGAGAGAGAGAGAGAGAGAGAGAGAGGACGACTTCGTGGGAGTGACAGGTAACAGAATGGCCAGTTGGGCCCCTGCCTGTATTATCTGTTTATCATAACTTTTTCCAGTTAGTATTTCTCATGCGGGTGGATGAGGTCATGGTGGAAACACGAGAAAAATAAAGGTTCTTGCTCCTTCCACCTTCACCTTCCCTCCACTTCTCCTGGCAACAACGAGTCTTCTGGCAACATCTGCGTGTTCCATATATATATATATATATATATGTAATCACACAGACACACACACACACACACACACACACTGGTCTCCTCATGTCGTACACGCACCTTGAACACTAAATCATATTAAGACATTTCTGCGATGGTATTGATGACAACCCTTACATACCTCCTCCTCCTCCACCTCCTCCTCGCTTCTGTATCGGGTCCATTGCCACGTCCAGTGTCTCCTCTGGTAACTTGGTGAGATTTTCCAACGAGCGCACACCACATACGGAGCTCCATACTGACCAACGAACACCGCTTAGAAAGATGTTAGTTATGACTTAAAGATGTGAATTACGATTAAAAAGTTGCGAATTACGGTGAAAAAGATGTGAATTACGGTTTAAAAAATGTGAATTGCGGTTAAAAAGATGCGAATTACTCTTAAAAAGATGTGAATTACGGTTAAAAAGATGTGAATTGCGGTTAGAAAGATACGAATTACGGATAAAAAGATGTGAGTGCGAAAGTGCAAAGGAATTGTGAAGAAATACAAAACTGCCACGTATCCTTCAGATTCATAGATCCTGTGTCAGTCTATTAACCAGGATAAGAATATACGAACATCTATAAATACTAGAGCACCATTTGCACATGTATGCACACATGCCTCGATGAATCTACACCACACAATCTTATGCTCTGGATCTATGAACTGCCAGGGTCATTAAGCCCGTCTACGTAAATTACATCCACCAAGCGAAAAATCTTTACCACCGTCTTCAGGTGTTGAGGATAAGTTTAAGACCACATTATACTCTCTCGCTATGCATGTGGCCCCATGTTTCTCCATCTTACTTTTCCTATAAAACCCACATATTTCCCCCCTTCTGCTCCTAACGAGCTAATCAGGAAAGAATTGTGTAGGCAGGAGTGAAGAGGAGCTGGCGAGCACATACGTACAGTCTCGTATAAAGACAAGAGGTAAGCGGTGGAGGATGAGAGGGAGGGAAAACTCCGGTGATTGGTGAGGAGAGAGGGAGCTCGGCTGAGGGTTTGGGGTGATGTGGGAGGAAGAGAGGGAGGGACACCCGGGAGAAAACCTGAGGACCCGGAGAATTCGGTGATTAAGATACCACCTCCCGTTTATAGGCGATGAACCCACCGCCCAGGATCGATTGCGACGCCCACAGAATAGCAGCGAGAATCGACTCGCCTTTGTGTGTGTCTGGCTACCAGTGGCTTAGTTCAATTAAGCATCTACCTGAAGGGGAAGATTTGCGCCGCAGTAAACCGGTCTCTTAAACCACCACCTGAAGACATTACAGTCTCTAATGGTTTTGGGGTTTACTGCACAGTTGTTCTTACGAACTCTTTCTAATAAAGATTCCGCTCCCTTTCCGCTGCCATGATCAAGGACAGAAGACATGTACTTAACTTTTGAATCAGAAGAGACGCATTTTTTCACACATGGACCAAGATCTTTTGCATACTAGTACTAAAAAAAAAGATAAAGAAATGCCATACTCACCAATTTGATAATACAAATATTTTTTCTTAATGGGCAGAAAATTGTACCATTCAGAAACATCTTTATGGAGACATGGTTCCCAGTTCTTCCCACAGATCTGGATAAAGGAGAAAAAAAAATCAAAATAAGACGAGGGCAGAGAATTAAGTCAGCGGTGAGGTACGTAGACAATGCAGCCTTGTTGTTGTTGACGCGAGGGAGTTGGCTGGGTCAAAAGAACTACCCCGCGACTTCCCCCGTGAGGTTCTACGACGCCTCTTTTGGTTGTGCGACGTCCCTGTGGGCTCTGCGACGTCCCTGTGGGCTCTGCGACGTCCCTGTGGGCTCTGCGATGTTTCTGTGGGCTCTGCAACGTCCCTGTGGGCTTTGCGACGTCCCTGTGGGCTCTGCGACGTTTCTGTGGGCTCTGCGACGTCCCTGTGGGCTCTGCGACGTCCCTGTGGGCTCTGCGACGTCCCTGTGGGCTCTGCAACGTTTCTGTGGGCTCTGCGACGTTCCTGTGGGCTCTGCGATGTCACTGTGAGCTCTACGACGTCTCTCCGGTCTCGACAACTTTCCTGCGGGTTCAGTGACTATATGGGCTTTGTGATACCTTCCTGGGCTCAGTGAAGCTCCTGCAAGCTTCGCGACGCCCCTGAAGTCTCTGCAGCGCATCTTTGGGCTATGCGACTCCCACATAGGTTCTTTTACTCACCTGTCGACTCTGTGTCGCATCTGCAGACGCTTCTATGCCCCTGTAGGCTCTGTAATTCCTATACGGGTTCTGCGATACTGTTGCATGATCTGCGACTCCTCGTAGGGTCTGGCTTCCAGGTGTTGCTGCTGGTGAGTCCAAAGGGAAGATGGTGTGCCATTCCCTCCGTATAGAACATAACTCAATTACCAACCAAACAATAATGGCAATAATTTTTTTCCGTTTCCCTATATATATATATATATATATATATATATATATATATATATATATATATATATATATATATATATATATATATATATATATATATATATATATATATATATATATATATATATATATATATATATATATATATATGTATATATATATAATTACACGTGTGTATGTGTATCTATGTATGTACATGTACTCTTACAAGTATACACAGTTATTGTACATACAAAATTTTCATCCTTTTCAATTTGTTTCAAAACCTGTTCGCATCATGAGAATTCCCTTTAAGAAAGAACACGTGTTTTGGCCTCTTAAGAAAAGATTGTGGGTCAGACACTATAAAACCCTGATACCCTTTCATGTTCAGATGGTATTCGCGGCATCTGGTGTCTCTCTAGTCCACCTAGCTGATCCACACTCTAGCGTCGTCTGTTGAAATACTGAATGTTTCCAATGTTACATGGCGGGAGAGTCAGGGTACACCTGCAACATAGACCAAAGTTGTTTTTTTACGGGGGATGACACAAGACGTTGTTATGGGGGAAGACACGAAACATCTTTATGGCGGAGGACACGAGACAAGGTGTCCAGATGTTGAGTGTACAGAGAAGCCCATGGATCGAGGGATGACTTCCAGTGACGAGAACGTGAGATGTGTGATGAAGGACAGAATGATGGTCGCACATACACATACTACATCCCTCCCTCCTACCTCGCACACCTAGCTGACGTAGGTTGTTGTGTGTGTGTGTGTGTGTGTGTGTGTGTGTGTGTGTGTGTGTCTTACGGGAAGAGAGTTTTACACTCGTGTTGCTCTTGAGTTTAGCAAACTCTCGTCGTAATCACTCATAAGTTAGTGCTCTCTCTCTCTCTCTCTCTCTCTCTCTCTCTCTCTCTCTCTCTCTCTCTCTCTCTCTCTCTCTCTCTCTCTCTCTCTCTCTCTCTCTCTCTCTCTTCCTTCGGAGAAACACGTTCGCTCGCAACAGAGGTTTGACATCGCAGGCGAGAGAGAACTTCAAACTAGTAAGACGTCATCCAAATAACTAACACGAAAGTCTTGATGGCATGATCAAAGACGAACTATAAACACGACGGGTAATGGAGGGGAGGAACGATGAGATAGAGAGAGAGAGAGAGAGAGAGAGAGAGAGAGAGAGAGAGAGAGAGAGAGAGAGAGAGAGAGAGAGAGAGAGAGAGAGAGAGAGAGAGAGAGAGAGAGAGAGAGAGCGCCTGGCCTTAATGCCCTGCAAACACATGGTCTGGATAACTTGCAGTCTTCAGAGAAAAGTTAGGATGAAGCTGATCGATTTACGCGTCAGTGCATCTGATATCGAATGGTAGTGAGGTTCATACGCTGAGTGCTTGGGAAAACCTGGAGAGAGGTACATACATGGACGTTGTTCAATATGGGACTAAATTGCGCTACCTCACGATAACGGGTCATGGGTTTCCGGCTGGTTGTGCTTCAGTACCATATTGTATCCCTGACCCCCTTATCAGTCCCGCTCGTTCACTAGGGCCACAGCAGTTTGGTAAGGGTGGTTTGCCTCGTTGGAGAGGAGGGGGAGAGTGATTATAGCGCGAAGGGTAACGTGAGAGAAGGGTCGAAACAGTTAAGTAAATTAACTTCCCTTTCTTTTTTTCCATTTGATAAACGAAGTTAATCAACTTAATAAGTTAAGATTCCCTGATTAGCTTAACTCGTTAATAGTCTTAAATTAATTTAATTATATTTCAAAAATGACGTGACCCATCCCTTACACTGGGAGGATGGGAAGATGGGTAGTATAAACGTTTGTTAGAGCCTGTGGGTTAAGACCTCAGACTATGACTGTGTATACAAGACTAAGGTTAAACTAACCCCTGTATGTAGGAGGTGTTCCACCAGACTGTTTCCCTCTGGATCCCTTATCATCCTTCCTCAGTAATGGTATTGAATTTCCTGTTCAATTTTCGCACGCACTCTGGACCACGTACACATACAGATACACACACACACACACACACACACACCATCGGCTGATGTGAGTATGTGTGTGTGTGTGTGTGTGTGTGTGTGTGTGTGTGTGTGTGTGTGTGTGTGTGTGTGTGTGTGTATACAAAGACAGAAGTAAAGACATGGTACATATATACAAGGTCAAGAGACGGGGGCAAGACGAGTGTAAAACTCTCTCCCCGTAACACACAAACACTAGCCACCTACTCATACTAACTCAACCAGCGTAAGTGAACCTCGAGACGTGGAATTATCTGTATGACACCGAAGACGGTCCCGGGAAGACGTATCTACCCATAAAAGATCTCTTCTTTGGTTCATCCTGCACTCGGAGCACAGTGGATCTTAACGGGTCCAAATACCTGCAGATTAGATGGTCGTAAAGTCTGTACCCAAGTGGAGTCATTTGATTTCTGAGGGCTGTGTACACACCACCACGTGATCTCCCCTTTTGATAGCAACACTCTGGGTCGTAGCGAGGGAAAACAACATAGAACCGAATGTTTATGAAAGACAAGAGAAGTTAAGAAAAAGAACATTTTCTTGATCTCATATCCAAGGAAGGAGGATCAGAACTTTCTTAGAATCTATGCCACAGAAAAACGGATCTTTTTGAACTCAAACATCAACGGAGCAGAACTCTCTCAAATCTGAACCTAAAAATGCGAAAAGTTATATACCGGCAAAACACGAGACAAAAGTGGAAATATTGTGTAGTGTAATCCTAACGAGGGGGAACTATAATTAGTCTGTCACCGAAGGAAGCAAGTTTTACCAAAAGTCGACGCCAAAGGCAGGCAGTCGACTGAGCCCGAACTGAAGGTGCAAGAGAGCGAGAGGACAACCCACCTCCCCTCCCACCGAAGCAGCAGCAGTGGTCACCTGCATGCGAGGCGTGCTTCCATGCGCATGCCAAGCGGGATGGTGCATGCTGCTGTGTGGTACACGCACGCGAGAGTCATGCACGAAGATCGTCCCTCCATGATACTAAAGGAGGAGATTAGGGGGGACAAGAGTCCTCAAGGTGGAGGGAGGAGAGGTGAGGTATCAGGCACTCTCTCTCTCTCTGTCTGTCCGTCTGTCTCTGTCTGCCTGTCTGTCTGTCTGTCTGTCTCTCTCTCTATCTCTCCCTCTCTCTCAGTTTTGATCTTCCGCGCCGCCGCCACATCCAGCACAGACAGACAACCCACGTTAATCTTTCCAGCGCTACTGGATCTCTCTCGTCTCAATTAACAAAAGATCCTTCCGACAGCGTCTCCCTCAGGACCCAGAGGTGGTGATGAGATAAGGAGGATCATAACCGAAGGACTTCCAGTAGTTGGCCTTCATCAGTGTGGGAGGATATGTTGAGGGCGGGGTGTGGTGAGAAGTGGATGAGGATCAACGAGATCAACTGGGGAGATGATAAAGGTGACCAGGTGAGGGTGGGTACATACATTCCCAAGAATCCTAATGATAACTAAAGCGCAATTATAATTCCATGCAATAACGTAAAATCCAACTCCCTTTTTCTTTTCCGAGCCCGGGATGTATGTTCGTTCATTTTCTATGCATTTTTGAGCCATACTTGTGTAATTGGGTTACACTCTCATTGCAGTGCTCTCTGTTCGTTCGTCTATGTTATTCTTCTTCGTTGGTTCAATCTTTCTGTTTTGTTTTTCTGTTTTTATATTTGTCGTCGTTGTCCTCACTCTTTTTATCATTATTATTGTTATTTGTATTAGTATTAGTAATCATTAGTATTATTACCATTATTATCATTACTATTACTATTATCATCATTATTATCATTATTATTATCATTACTATCATTATCACATCATCATCATTATTATCATTTTTGTTATCATTATTATTACTATTATTATTATTATTATTACTATTATTATTATTATTATCATTATTATCATTGTTATTATTATTATTATTATTATTATTATTATTATTATCATTATTATTATTATCATTATTATCATTATCATCATTATTATCATTATTATCATTATCACTATCATTATTATTATCATTATCATTATTATCATCATTATCATCAATACAATTACTATCATCATAATTATCATAATCATCGTCATTAATGTAATTATTGTTATCATCTTAATAATGAAATTCATTACACTATAAATTTTCTTCTTTTTTTCTTTCCTTTCCTTTTTTCTTCTTCGTTTCTTGTATTTCCTTCCTCTCTTTCATTTGTCCTACCTTCCCTCCTTACATGGTATTTTGTTCCTTACACCCATACCTGCACACAAGATCTCAGCCCTGTGTTAATGTCTATTTTATACATATGTTCTGAACCTGTTTACTCCTCTCTTTTAAACATTCCAAAACACATCTGTGGAAACACAAGCCTTCTGGAACACCACAGTGGGATGTGGTAGACAGGGTCTCTGAAACACCACAGTGGGATGTGGTAGACAGGGTCTCTGAAACACCACAGTGGGATGTGGTAGACAGGGTCTCTGAAACACCACAGTGAGGTGTGGTAGACAGGGTCTCTGAAACACCACAGTGGGATGTGGTAGACAGGGTCTCTGAAACACCACAGTGGAATGTGGTAGACAGGGTCTCTGAAACACCACAGTGGGATGTGGTAGACAGGGTCTCTGAAACACCACAGTGGGATGTGGTAGACAGGGTCTCTGAAACACCACAGTGGGATGTGGCAGGCACATGCCATTGTGGGTTCCCACCTGTACCACTCGTGACTCTTGTTTAAATTTCCATTCATTAAATTTTTTTGTCGTTTAAATGGAAAAAAAATGCCTGATGACCCTCGCCCACAAAAAGTGTTCATTATTCCCTCTGTTTTTGAGTATGTATGTTGTTGGATTTAATGGCTATCTACTGTTGGATGGTCGTTAAGCCAGAGCCCTTAACATGTACGACAAATGTACCACACAAATATTTATTCAGCAGTTTTTCAAAATATGGAAAAAAAAATATATGACAACAGAAATTCAGTGCAAATTTATTTGAAAACTATTTTTGGTTGTGAGTCTTTTTTTGTAAGTATTCTAATATTTACATATATATATATATATATATATATATATAGAAGAGAGAGAGAGAGAGAGAGAGAGAGAGAGAGAGAGAGAGAGAGAGAGAGAGAGAGAGAGAGAGAGAGAGAGAGAGAGAGAGACAGAGACAGAGAGAGTAGACCTCGAGAGGTGGCTGATTGTTAGTGCTGGTGCACTAGTCGCAAAGAAAATGACGAATGAAGAAGCTCCTTTTAAGAGCTCACAATGATTTGATGGTTTTCATGCAAAGGATTGAATCTTAACACTAAGTGATTTGAATAAAAGAGTGAGTGATGTAGCAAATGAGGGTAGAATTGGGGGGACATGAGTTAAAATGCAGAAGACTTTAACAAGTTCTCTGCTGAGAGAGAGAATTGGTGATTGGGAATTTTTGTTTTAAGAAAAGGGTGCATGTGTACATAGGTAAGTAGTGTTGCAGGCTCAACTAAGAGAGAGCTATACGAAGGAGAGGTTGTTGGATATGATCATTTCTTGTTGATTTGGGGAAAATGATACTGATACCGATAGGTGGAATGAGGAAACTGAATTGCTACTGAAAGAGAAAAGAGAGATGTACGAATGGTTTCTGCAGGGAAGCAATGTGAGTGATTGGAAGGAGTACAAGAGAAAGTGACTAGATGTCAAGAGAATGGTGTGAAAGTCAGAAAATAACCATTACTGTCCTTCCATCAGTATTATAGCTACCATAATCATTAGTACTATTACCAACATCATCATTACTACCACTATCACTACCACCACACCACCGCAGCTACCACCATCATCACACTTCCCCTCCCTTCCTTACTCTGGTTCCTTACACACTGATGTCCAAACCTCTGCAATCTTCAACAGTAAGTTCAAGATCAAAGAGTTGCCTCAAACGCCAAAATTTAATCAAATCCCTCCCGGCATTCCTTATTGCAATTACTTTTTCTCGAGGGGGGGGGAAAGGACGCCCGTCGGCTTGCGCATTCTGCTTTTCTTTGTAAAGATTTTGTATGTTATTTTTCAATTCAGAAGTCATTCTTTTTGATTGATTTTCATGTTTTTCCCGTCCCTTCATCTCTGAGGTTGCTGTTTGGGTTCATTACTTTAGTCAGCCAGTCTGTCTGTCTGTCTGTCTGTCTGAATATAGTGTGTGTGTGTGTGTGTGTGTGTGTGTGTGTGTGTGTGTGTGAGTGTGTGTGTGTGTTTATGAATACATTCGTGTATACAAGTGTAAATGTGTATTTCTGTGTATGCTTGTTTGTGTTCGCGAAACGCACAATAATCATGTGGGCCAAACAAACACATCAAATAAATAACACGTCTTCATTTGATAGCACAATGTTCACTAACTCGCTTATCTGTCGATGGTCTTCTAGAGTATACATACATACATACATATATATATATATATATATATATATATATATATATATATATATATATATATATATATATATATATATATATATATATATATATATATATATATATATATATATATATATATATATATATATATATATATATATATATATATATATATATATATATATATATATATATATATATATATATATATATATATATATATATATATATATATATATATATATATATATATATATATATATATATATATATAATTTGTTTTCCACGTAGGTATAGATATATAAACATTTCAAAATATTCATAGGTATATTTACGAGAGAGCCAATATGATTATTGACCACAATGTAGAGCTGATTGACGAATAGACCCAATCTAAAACTATATATTGCCGTGTGAAATATAAAAAAGTAGATATCATCATTCAAAAGGAAAAAGAAAAAGGCTTAAAAACCATATTGACAAAGCGCAATGTTATCACCCGAAAATATATTTATATAGACATATACAATGAATGATACGACGAAGTACATAAATGTAAGTATAAGACTTTAATTGGTCGGTAATGTACCGAACATAACTATTGATAAATCGTAATAAATCATGATAAGAGGACGTGATAAAGTATGGTAAAGCATAGTAATGACACGTAAAAACTTCTACTGTAAGCGAAATGATTCCTCCACCAACCTGGAGCTATAGAGCTATGTATGCTGGCGGTCCCCTTGGGCTTTCGAGGTGCCAACGGCTTCCACCACCAGCTCTGCTTAACTCTCTGCCTCCCCATTCCAGTAATTGCCTCAGGAGAATTTCAGGCGGGTGTGCACCGACCCTCCACTCGACCAGCGCCAGCAGAGGTGCTGGTCGGAGATGTGTCCTCCAGCGGATGCTATTCACAGAAATGACAAAACTCAACTAACAGAGTCCCCCCTTTTTCTCATTAAGATTATATATATATATATATATATATATATATATATATATATATATATATATATATATATATATATATATTGCGTAGAAACGCAGTATGTATATGTATATATATATATATATATATATATATATATATATATATATATATATATATATATATATATATATATATATATATATATATATATATAGAAGAACTGTAAATGCTTTTGGTGTACTAGAATGACCTCGATCAGTAACGATCATCCTGAAGAACACAATGACCTCCCACAGGACACTCTGACCTCGTGACCTGTGTGACCTGCTGCGGGGTTACCTGTGACCCGACACTTGATGACCAAGACGTTGGCAGGTGGTGGTAGCATCTGCCAACTTAACGGATCCCACTGGAAACCGACTCACGTGTGAAGTTCTTTCGGAAACACAAGACCCTCTTTACATACTGGATATCCTGTGTTTGTCAATAACGTCGACTCTGACAAGAAAGACTGACGTTAAATGAAACATATGTGTTTTTAACAGTTTTCTATGAGTTGTATCAAATAGAAAATGTAGTTCGCATCCCTACTGATGTCAGGGTAAAATAAGCTTATCAAATTTTTTTTTTTTACCATTTTTTCTTATGATTGAGAAAAATTGTTCGACGACGAAATTGGAAATCTTCATTTTTCATTTCACACTCTTTGAGAACCTCCTCTAAGCACCTGGAATACTGCAGTCCAAAAGGATATTTCATTTTCTTATTTAAAATCATGAATATATTTGTTATTCTTCCTTGCGTCAGTGTTACTGTAATAACCAGGTGTATAGAATATGTTCCCAAAACCCAAAAGCAGAAAAAGACGTGTATTGGAAAATGAGACAGAGGAGACGTAAGGACTGTATAGAATTCAGTTTGGGGTAATTGGTAACTGTGTGTTGAGATAAGCAGGACTCAACATCATATCTTCTCCTAAAAGGAGATAAACCTTGACACTGTGTACCACTTCATGACATATTGGAATATATCATCCAATTGTTAATGATATCTTAGCATACTTGAATCTCTCGTTTCACTGACTATACCTAACACAAAGACAAATTTCAACGCCCCCCCCTGGAATCTATCTAAACAATATAAATCTTACTCTCACAGGACGCATTTACCTCCATCTATTGAATTCTATAGCAAGAGGTCTTGGTATCACGCAACGAGAGCTAACGTTGATATAAACTCCTACAATCTGGTGTGGCATCATTGTGGGTACACATGAGAACACCAGGGTCTCCCTTTCTGACAGTGGCAGAACAGGAAGAGGCTAGGGCGTGTGTGTGTATGCAAGCGAGACTGTCTTAGATCAGTCACTTCCAGAAAGACGTAGGGTGTAGGACTCAGAGACCCTTCACATCTCCCCAGTAACTTGAGCAAATGCCAATGTAAAGAGAACTCGATGTCTATAAACTTATGATTTATCCTTATGAAAGATATTTCAAAGGCTACGGAAATTAGAGGATTAGGATATCAAACCCTTTGTCGAAAACTAGACAACTTACTTCAGATCGTAAGAATCTACGATGTCAATTGACGTTCTGGTAAAATAAAGAATCTTATGTTAGGGTAATGATGATTCTAGCGTAAACTTGATTCCTCAAAAGTAACTGAGGAAGTGATATTCTCTCTCTCTCTCTCTCTCTCTCTCTCTCTCTCTCTCTCTCTCTCTCTCTCTCTCTCTCTCTCTCTCTCTCTCTCTCTCTCTCTCTCTCTCTCTCTCTCCACTCGCGTGAAGACTTCCCGAGTTCAACACTAACGATAATATCAAAGCCTCCGCTAACTCACTTCCCACCGCCTGTTTAACCTGTCTTCTTTGCCCCTCCTGAGCCCACATACCTCGCCTTTGAGAACTCAAGTGTCTTGCCTTTACTCCGCGTGAGTGTGGTGTATCTAGGGATCTCTTTCAGCTGTACCACTGGGTGGATACTTCTGTCAGTTCAGTGATTTGAAGGTTTGCATCTACGACATAAAGTTAGGAATGCTTATTGTCGCTCATATTCATTATTTTTCTTATCTTTTTCACCCTTGTCTCCTTCCATGACCTTTTCTTTTCTATTCCCCATTAATTCCACTTTACCTCTCGTCTCTTTTTACTCTATCTTTTTTCCTGTCTGCTTTATTTTCCTTGTCTGCTTCACTTTTCTCTTTGCCCCTTCTTTTTATCTATCCCTTATTCGCTCCTACCCTATATCTTCATCTATTCATCACCATCCAACGCCTCCTCTCTCACCCCCACTAGCCTATCTTGTCTACCTAAGTTACGTCCCAGCATCGTCGCCAAGTGAACACCAGGTCAGCTGCGCCAGCCATATATATATAAATAGAGTCAAGTAGTTCAGGCAGCCACTTATCGCCATACATTTAACTAACCTCCACAAGGAATGTGTTCCTCTAGCGTTATAGACCTGGCGCACCGAGTGTGGATCTTCAGTGTCAAGTATCTTGGTGTGTAGCAGATCCGGGCCTTGCTACTTTTCCTGGATGGTTTTGAACGTCATTTCTACGTGGCATTCAAAACGTGTGTCCATTGGACGTGAGTGACGCATCTATTTGATCAATAAAAATAACCTGCATCGTTTGGACTAACTGATGGTCAGAGATAACGCTAAATGGTCCTCTACGTCGTGGATAGACTGTGCAAAAAATGTTTTGTTTATGTATATTTTATCTTTGCCAATTTCAGTGTTTTGAATCTTCGCAGTTTCTTTCACTTTTTTCTCCCCCATTCCCTCTCCATTCCATCCTATCTCACCCTTACCATCTATTCCCAGCTCCATTCAAGAAAACTCGCCCATCAACACCCCTTAATCTCCCTCCATCTCCACCACTGCTACCATCACCAACAACTTCCCTCCCTCCCTCCCTACCCCTCGTGCTTCACCCTCAACACGACAAACGTGCCAGGATAAACACATATATATGCAAATGATCACTTGTGGAGCACCTTGAGTGGTGCTGAGACGAAGTGCAACATCTTCTCGACTCCCCATCCATCCTGACAAGTGGCTGGCTACTGGTTCACTCCTCCGCGGGACCACCCCACCACCGCCGCCTGTTGCCTCACGTAGCCAGATAATGCTACGTCGCCCTCAGCACAGTACCCGTTACCCACTAGCTTAAGCACCTAAGGTCCTCGCCTTCAGCTAGTTCTCCTGAACAGTTTTTCTATTTTGTTCGTCACAGATGCCAGTGATCACTGTGGGTGACCGATGGCTAGTGACATCCTCAACTCCAGCCTGGAATTAGCCAGTGACACGCGCAACACCTCTCTTTTCATGGTTACTGACGCCTCAGGTAATTGTTTCTTAGATGCTACTGACGTCTTCAAACGTCCGCCCGTGATTGGCTTCCAAGACTCTCAAACAGATCCATCTGATTGGATCCTGACAATCGCCACTTCAGTCTTTGATTGGTTCCTCAAGGCTTCAGCATCTGCTCTAAACCCGTTTTCGTCAATATATGAAACGAACATGGAGTCAAGACTCTTGCACAGAAAACGGTTTATAAGTCACATACACATGAAGAAAACGACCGTCTGGAAACATGTGAGATTTCTACATACGTTTTCTAGACTTGGAGAACCTAACTTGTAGAAGGTGACTTGTAGAGCCAAATTTGTAGAGCTTAACTCGTGGAAAAACTCATTCTCAGATCTAATTTGTAGAACCTAACTTCTCTTTACTGTACAATCAAGAAGGTAATCCAATGGCGCGGTGTGTTCAGTGAAGCCCCAAGGATTCTGCACACTCGTCTACACCATTTTGAGAACTAAGATGTGAAGTAGAATTGGAACGTAGCCTCTGTAGAAACAGAGGCTACTGTTGTGTTTGCTCACTCAGAACCAACGTCTACACGGACACGGGGGAAATGATACTCACTTAGCGTGAAAGGAAAAGAAAATAATGTTTTTAAAAGATATTTCTATGGTTGTCTTAACTTGGGTCATAATGGAGAGGAGGATGGTGTTAATGACTGCGCCTCCAAAAGCTGTGATGTAGTTCCCTACAAAACTACGAAGATACACTGTCTGATATTCTCCTGAATCAGTTTAACGTACGTATTCATATACATAAACCTGGAGGTAGAAGTATACCTAGAGTATTCATATACATAAACCTGGAGGTAGAAGTATGCTTAGAGTATTCATACACATAAACCTGGAGGTAGAAGTATACCTAGAGTATTCATATACATAAACCTGGAGGCAGAAGTATACCTACAGTATCCATACACATAAACCTGGAGGTAGAAGTATACCTGGAGTATTCATTCACATAAACCTGGAGGTAGAAGTATACCTAGAGTATTCATACACATAAACCTGGAGGTAGAAGTATACCTAGAGTATCCGTGCACATAAACCTGTTGGTAAAAGTATACCTAAAGTATTCATACAAACAAGCCTGAATTTGAAAGTATATCCACATTTTGCATTTTTTTTTACGCACTAAACTAAACGCCTGCTTAACCATCCACGTTTGATATCGAAAAAAATATATTGCTTCAATATCTTTTTCCTCTATGACATAGAATCAATCATCATTAAATAAAAAAAAAAGTTCGTTTTCATACAATATTTTTCATTTCGAATGATTAAACGGGGAACAATGCATAAAGCCTTTTGCTGAATGTCCCGATTTGAAGTGTATGAGTCACATATGATAATAGGCGAGAGCTAATCGAAAATCATATTCGCTCACGTATACTCTCTATGAAATCACTCTACTGACAAAAGCCAGCGGTAAATTCTATCATACATGCACGTCTCCTCATACAATATTCTTTATGATATATCCCCTTTTTATGTAGAGTTGGCCGAGGTATCATCTGAACTTATGCATATGTGAAAAAAGAAAAAATTCATAAGAAAAAAAAATCATTTACCTCCGCTACGTACGTATGTTTCAGATGTCACAGACATTAATCGAAGAAAAAGAAATTAGAAAACGATTGAGAAGAAATGATCATGTTTAACGTGAGGGTAAACTGATGGACATAATCGTCCCTCTGAACCATCTGATTGTGACAATTAATCCTACTGGGATGAAAGCCAGGCCTCACCTCTCATGACGCGTTCGTTGGAAATGATTTATCTCATGATTAATGCATCTAATTTACACGAATTCAAGAACGAAGTTGTTGTATTCAACGGATTAACATGTCGGACTTTTCGACATTCAGGACATATGACGAAAGACCATTGATCATTACTGATTAATGGAGTAATGCAGCCTATTGAAACCTTTCCCTCTGAGGGATTACCACATCTCTCATTGATCCACACAGATGTGGAGGTATTCCTCTCAAACGAATACGTCAAATGAGTATAAAATGAAAGTACATTTCTTTATATCTATAGACGTGCTTCTGTGTTGAAATTACTATTATATAAACATAGATCTGGCAACATCTCGTCACCTGCTCCAGACATTATAGGAAGGTAACTCAATAAACACATGTGTTAAGTGGTATTTAAAGGAAATACCATATGGAAGAAAAGATTAAATAAGTGGAATAGATTTAGTAAACGAAGGCAGCTGTATACATATGTCCTCACACACACACACACACACACACACACACACACACACACACACACACACACACACACACACAATCATGCATGCACACAAAACCACATAAATGCATACACACAAACTCACAAGCAGGCAAGCAGGCATGCACACTTACGAGGAAACATAAACAAACACAAATAAACACCTAAATTCGTACAAGCCATGACGAAGAAGCACATGCTCATACTCCTAACAAACAAACAAGTACATATATGTTCCACATATGTACACATACATAAACAAAGATATCTTAATCTTTTAAGTGTTATTATTATCTTACCCAATAAAACACCTTGAGCACGACGGTACGACCCTTGATTACGAAGATACGACCCTGCAGCATGACGGTACGATCCTTGAGCACGACGGTATGACCCTCGTACACGACAGTGTGAACCCTCGAGAAAGACCGTACGACCCTTCAGCACAAGGGTACGACCCTCGAGCACATAAGGCCCTATTCAAGGCTCGTACCCGTCGTCCTCAAGGCCTTGAGAGTCTCTGTACCACGCTAGATTTCAGGAGCTAAAGATAAACGTGGTGGTAGGTGTGGTAAGGTAAGTCTAATCCCACAATACCCTCACAGGCAGCATAGGAGCGAGGAGACACTGTGGGCTATATTGACAGAGACAACCTCCCAAATGGCACTATGACGTGTGGCACCCGAGAGGGTGAAGGGAGTGCCATGATAACACGTGCGTGCCAGGCTATTTCTCTTGTGCCATGCCGCCCTGATGGCACATGGCGAGGGCAAATACTTTGGTGAGTGGCTTCCAAGAAACAGAAATTATTCTAATGACCTTTTGTGGGTCAGTGATATGAGGTTTTTCATACTCATTGCTGTCATCTTTTGGAGTAATATCCGATGTACAACCGATCACATAGTGTTTAAGAAAATGTTGAATATATATATATATATATATATATATATATATATATATATATATATATATATATATATATATATATATATATATATATATATATATATATATATATATATATATATATATATATATATATGAGTCCACGGGGAAATTGAAACACGATAAGTTCCCAAGTGCACTTTCGTGTAATAATCACATCATCAGGGGAGACACAAGAGAGAAATATTACAGTCCGTTGATATGCATCAAAGAGACGAAGCTAGGACGCATTTTGGTGGACTCAAAGGAATATCTTGATCACGCGCAAAATTGTGATCCTTTCCAATATATATATATATATATATATATATATATATATATATATATATATATATATATATATATATATATATATATATAGATAGATAGATAGATAGATAGATAGATAGATAGATAGATAGATGGATAAATAGACAGATAGATGGATAGATGAGGAGATAGAAAGATAGATAGACAGACAGATAGATGGATAGATGAGGAGATAGAAAGATAGATAGACAGACAGATAGATAGATAGATTGACTGATAGTGTGAGAGAGAGAGAGAGAGCTCTGGTATCCCATCAATTACTGGTATGTATCATAAGTTATTGGTCAAATCATTTAAAACACTACCATTGATATATGACTGTCCAGAACACGGGAAGGTTTCACAGATCACATGATTCTATCTCTCACGAACAATTAATCAAAACATGAAATGTTGAAATCACCAAAGACGTAGAATTAAAGTACAAAGCAAGTATCGGTGGATGGAATACCTCTCTCTCTCTCTCTGTCTGTCTCTCTGTCTCTCTCTCTCTGTCTCTCTCTCTCTCTCTCTCTCTCTCTCTCTCTCTCTCTCTCTCTCTCTCTCTCCCCCCAAAAAATATTCCCCACACAGACAGTTGCCTGGTAATTAAATGTGGCGAAAATAGCCTCGTGCGAAATAAGCCATGACGTCAGGTGGAGCAAATTAAGATAAAATTCTTGAGGACAGCTGAAGGGGAGAAAAGATGAAATTCCTTTCTTTTCCTTTGGAGAAATGACGCTAATAAGTACTTTTTCTGCTACTGATTTAACTATCTTTTCATCTTTTATTTTTTTGGATGGTTAATTGCCCTTGTAGATTTAACTGTAGTAATAAACTGGGCTTGGAGACGAGTAGGTGACTTCAATTTGATGGGTAGATAGTTAGACTGGTTGGCAGGTGGGTAGGTAGACTGGTAAGTAGCTGTGTAGGTAGATAGGGCGGTAAATCCCTTCTTTACGTAGGTAGATAAGTACATAAGTAGATCCCATTCGTAGATAAGTAAGAAGTAGATCTCTATCTCAGGTTCGTAAATAAGTAGACCTCTTCATTTGGTGTGCAGGTAGGAATTATCTGAATAAAGAGTAATAATAAACACAAAAAGGATATAAATTCCTAAAATGGGAGAGACGACTAATACAATTTGTAATATATATATATATAATATATATATATATATATATATATATATATATATATATATATATATATATATATATATATATATATATATATATATATATATATATATATATATATATATATATATATATATATATATATATATATATATATATATATTCAAGCCCAGGACATGCCTCCCCTCCCTCACCCTTGCTACAACCCTGGCTATTACATGGTGATCAATCGCCCTTGAGCGTCGGCTCATTTGTCACCCGTCACCTTCTTGCCCCCTGACTTGGCAACACTGCAAGTACTAACTGCTACTTTTGCCCTTCCCCTCCTCTCCCTCCACCACCGTCGCGCCCCCCGCCCCCCCCCCCTCTCTCTCTCTCTCTCTCTCTCTCTCTCTCTCTCTCTCTCTCTCTCTCTCTCTCTCTCTCTCTCTCTCTCTCTCTCTCTCTCTCTCTCTCCCATCCGTCGACACACATCCCGCCCCCTCCCACCCCATCCCCCGGTAACTTTGTTAATGAAGGAATCTTTCTTTTACGTTCTCTCCTTCTTTCTCACTTTCTTTCTTTGTCTTATAACTTCTCGCAACCGAACAATTTTATGAGCGGTAGAAAGATCATTAGGTGAGGAACCTGTCTCTTTTTTTCTTCCTCTTCTTCTTCTTCTTCTTCTTCTTCTTCTTCTTCTTCTTCTTCTTCTTCTTCTTCTTCTTCTTTAGGGGGTTGGAGGGAGGTAGATAATATATTGAAGGAGGGGGTTGACATTGAGGGAGGAGGTAGGCATTGAAAGAGGGAGTTAGGGAATGTTGGGATGGGGGTTAGGTGAAAATGGAGAAATCCATTTTATAAGTCTGTTAAACTTCAGGTGGTGTTGGGAGTTGGTTACATTTCACTCCTGGGAATTGTGAAAGGAGTTTTAAGATAGATATGAATTACGAGAAGACATAGAGTAATTCATCCACATCCTTCAATTCTGCTCCTTCTTCAGTCACTCGATCTGCATCTCGTCTTCACGCAGCTTCCTCAGTGAACTCAGGCTTGTATAAGATATTCAAGTAAGTAGACGAAATCTAGTTAAGTTTAACATCTCCAAGACCCAGTCTCTACCCATCTCTCGATCGAAAACTCCACACAACTCTCGTCTCTCCACTGACGGTTCTGTAATTCTACCTCTTGACTCAGTGAACATACTTGGTATTGCTGTAACATCCACTATTTCTTGGAAACCCCCCCACATTACGGGATTAGCTAACTCTGCCGTTAAGAAATTGGGTGTCGTGTTTAACTGTAGAAACTTCTTTTCTTCTGAACAGTTGCTCCGTTTATATAAGAAATTGATTCGTCCTTGTATGGAGTACTGCTCTCTTCTCGTGTGGAGTGCTGCTCTCACATCGAGTGTGGTTCTAGCTCTGTTTACACACTTGACAGAGTTGAGTAGAAAGCGGTCCGACTTATAAACTGTCCCAGGCGAATTTCCAAACTTGACCCTGTTGCCTTACGTCGCAATGTTGGTTCACTTTCCCCCTTGCATAGGTATTACGTTGGTTTTTTGCTCCCGAGAGCTGGCTGCTTGTGTGCCCCCCACCACTAGCTAGACCACGCAATGCTCGGCAAGCTGCTGTGTCACATGATTACTGTGTGGCCTTCAGGAATGCAATGGTGGGCCGTTTTGATAACTGTTTCTATCCCCACACTTTGAAGCTTTGGAACTCTCAACCTTCTCATGTCCTTCCCAGTAACTATGACCTGATACATTTGAAAAGACTGGTCTTTCACTTCTTCCAAAATTCGTAAATACCTTCTCTTGTCTCTTCCTTTTTATAACTCTATATTCTCTCTCTCTCTCTCTCTCTCTCTCTCTCTCTCTCTCTCTCTCTCTCTCTCTCTCTCTCTCTCTCTCTCTATATATATATATATATATATATATATATATATATATATATATATAGAGAGAGAGAGAGAGAGAGAGAGAGAGAGAGAGAGAGAGAGAGAGAGAGAGAGAGAGAGAGAGAGAGAGAGAGAGAGAGTCTAGACAGACAGACAGACAGACAAAGGGGGTGAAATTATATGTCTGAATTCAAAAAGAAAATGATTAGTACAGGGTCAATCGAGGTTACAGAAAAGATTCATTTTTTTTCCCCCGACTCTCCCCTGACCCAGGAGGTTGAGGCCATCACCACCAGACTGGCTGGCCAGGGTGATTGTGAGCCCCCTCATTGACCACACGCAACAACACCACCACTGATCCTACGTTTGTGGCTAGATATGAGAAGATTGAAGATTTCTCTTTTTTCACTCTTTACGTCGAAGGTTCCAGTCACGTCATACACTCCTATTCGAAGCCAGGCCCCATACGAACCATTAAAAAAAAAATCAAGGAAAGAGATCCTTCCTCCGTTTTCTCTTTTACTATTTGACATGATAAAATTCATCAAAATATCAATAGAGCCGATGTCTTTTTCCACTGCTACTACAATAATCTATGAGTTTCTGTTCTCTTCCACTATCACAAAGAATCTATCTTGGACTCATTGGTCTGTTGTTCTGTGAAACCAGTTGTATTCAAATGATAATTCAATAATTTATCAATTGCTCTTAATATCTACTTTATATTACAAACTATCATGCTACAAAAAAGAAAATGGCTCAGAGGGGCATATCTGTATAGTGCAACAGAAAGTGATAAAACCTACAGCAGTATTGAATAAATCTTAGATTCCCATGTGACTAGAAACCAATGACGTAGAGCACCCTGGGAGTAAAGAGTATGTCACAAACACACACACACACACACACACATACACACACACACACACAGACGAGGTTCGAATCCTCGCCACTGTCAAGCTATGCTCATTAATGTTCCAGAACGTGCCGAATGTGACGATCATTCAACAAGACGTGTTGTGCCTACGAATCCCATCACACTGAGGCCAGTCATCTGGGAGTGGAAGACACTAACAAACCACTCATACACACCGTACTGTATGGCTACGATCACAGCGGGACAACCAGGAGGAGCAGTGGAGCGGTGCACTTCACTGCATTTTCTTCCGTTGTCGTAGAAGTTTTTCTTTCTCTTTATCTTCTTCTGTAAAAAAAGATTCAGTCGTGTAAATTAGACGATACACATGGGTCAGGGAGCCCATCTGGTTCCAGCCTCCCACACACACACACACACCATCCTGAGCCTTCCTCACTCATCTCTCCTCTCATTACCCTCATTGTCAATCGCGGGGTCCATGACACTGGCCATTAATATTAATTGTAATGGAGGGAATGGGGGAAGGGGATGGAAACGGGGACGGGTCAGGAGAAATGGGGGTGGGTGTTTGGTAAAGGTCAGTTTCGTAACTACGACAGCGGGGGAAGACCGACCATGTTGCAGAAACGGTAGTACGGTTGCAAAGAGTGCGCAGCGCCGTGCAGACTGAGGTGAATCAGTGGCAGAGAGAGAGAGAGAGAGAGAGAGAGAGAGAGAGAGAGAGAGAGAGAGAGAGAGAGAGAGAGAGAGAGAGAGAGAGAGAGGCAGTGACCTGTACGTGATATCAGGACGGACGATGAGTAAGACAAGACCTGTTGTACGTGGACGGACGGTGACACCGTGAGTCGCTAACTTCGCTGCACTATGATGCGTTGGGCCTTATTTGTGGACGTCTTTGCAACAGCTGAGTCTTAGTGGCTAACACTCTTATCTTACTGACCGAGCCTGGAACATTGCCATGCAGCAGCTAATAGCTCCCCCATGTCTTAATCTTATCCATGTCGGGTAATCTCTCTGGCAGTGAGCAACGTTCTAATCCTCTGCTCCCATCCACGTACAGGGACACCTCTCTCTCTCTCTCTCTCTCTCTCTCTCTCTCTCTCTCTCTCTCTCTCTCTCTCTCTCTCTTTCTCCCCGCCCGCCCCCCCTCCGCCTACAGCACCAGGTCATTCAACCAGTTTTCCCGTTGCTCTCTTGTGCTTCCAGTGAGGTCGTCATCACACATACCCTCTCTGAACCGACTCACAAACAGAATGTTGAATACTTCATTCCCCCATTTGGGAAATTGGGTAGTTACCCAGGGAAAAAAAAAGAAGAGGAAGACTTCCACTAATCATTGACTTTAGAAATAGCTTAAAAACTATCTCTACATTACAACAGCAGTGTGGTCCACACGGCTGCTACGTGCGCGTGTTCGAGGAGGCCGCGGACCACATCACAACAGCAGTGTGGTCCACGGCTGCTACGTGCACGTGTTCGAGGAGGCCGCGGACCACAGCACGACAGCAGTGTGGTCCACACGGGCTGCTACGTGCGCGAGTTCGAGGAGGCCGCGGACCACAGGAGTTGACCTCCGACATTTCCTGTGTAAAGGGTCAGCCTCACTACGCTCTGCCATCTACACATTAAAGAAGAAGGACATTGGCCAAGAAGGACTGATTAATTGTGCGTCTCAGCGTAGCAGGTCGCCCATCTTTACACAAGGGGGATGCCACTCGTTCATGTCACGCACAACACCAGCGTCGCTGTAGACAAGAGGGACGAATTCACGTCGAACCCATGGGAGCAATGGGGCCAACTGGTTACCGGTGGAGCTCAGCCAACCTGGTCTTATCTATGCCGATGCTGACTGACCCGCCACCCAAGCACTTCACTAGGTACAGAAGTGGCGTCGCACGGGTGGGTGGGGGTAAAAAAAAAAGGTGTTCATCACCTTTATTGACAACGTCTACTGCAGAAATACCCCGACATACGTAGTCCCTAGACCAGATTCTACTTCACGACACTTCTCATAGTAAGACGAAAGGAAGAGAGAAAAATGAAATCTCTTAAGGTAAGACAACTATTCCTGTTTCTCTCTTGACAGTGTCACCATCACGAGCACCTACCCTCGATGACAGTGTTACCATCACTGACACCTAACCTCGATGACAGTGTTACCATCATTACCACCTACCCTTGTGACAGTGTCACCATCACAACCATCCCTCACTGCTGTTGTTGGAGTTCCCTTCCCTCCCTCACCCACTGTGTCAACAGCACTACCAAGCCCTCCAGCCTACTGACAGTATTTCCACCACCAACGCCTCTTCCCCTACCCCACGACAGTGCCCACGCTTCTTGCCAGTGGCGGGAGGGGAAAACAGCTTGTATCTTCAGGGAAGTAACGAGCAGATCAGAGCGGCTGGACGTCCTCTTACTGGCCTAATTGAACGGCAGGGCTTGGAGCACAAGGGGGGAGGGACAGATGCTGCATCTGTGTTTGGCTATCCAACCCTG
>NC_092271.1:16864528-16917028 GCF_036320965.1 Panulirus ornatus | reverse complement strand
GGATGATGCTCACCGTCAGTCACTGAGTAGACTCTAAGGGATCTGGACGCACGAGTTCGAAGAGAGAATAGTAGACACAAGAATACTATTGTCTTTACCAACCGCACACACACACACACACATACACACCCATGCATACTTAAATCTATAGGAATGTAGCGCATCTGAACGCGCACTTCCATGAAACATACAAACCTCTAACAGCCAGGATCGAACCCGGGACCCCTGCGTGGCAGGCGGGAGCACAACGCTACTGCTAGGCTATGATCGATTACCTAGTATTCGAATAGTCATTTTTCTCTTTAGGGGCGATCATGGCCTAGTGGTAGCACTCCCGCCTACTGCTCAGGGGTCCCGGGTTCGATCCTGGCTGTCGGAGGTTTGTATGTTTCATATATATATATATATATGATTATTCTTGCCCGAAGAATCCCTTCTATCTTTATGATACTCCTGCAGCGCTTAGGAAGCTGTCCACGTCCACTGTTCGGAACCATACGTTCATATAGTCCTGTGATGTATGTATGTCCAGAGTGCAAGGCGTGAAGTTTAAGAAACGAAGCAGTTTGAAACTATGGTGCTAGCTACGTTTGCATGCAGAGCAAAGCTAGACCCAGACCACAATTAGAAAAAGATATTGACATCTGTATCTGATGGAGGATGTCGTACTCAACACTTTCAATTGGAGTTGATATTAGCAGAGACACAGAAATTACAGGTACTGAATTCTGTTAATCAGATATAGCACACGTAATAGACTGTTTTAACCTTGGTTTAATTATTAACATTCCTGGACCGAGTATAAAGTCAGATAAAATCTTTGGTAATAATTCACACAGGATGTAAACCATCTATGAAGAAATGGCCTTGTGTGAGATCTGCCCCACAATCCTGCTTCACACCAGGCGTGGGTGAGGAGATGTGGTACGTGTGTGTGTGTGTGTGGGTGGGTGGGTGGCTCTTGCCAAGACAGCGGTAGGGGGAAGAGCGAATGAGAGAGAGAGAGAGAGAGAGAGAGAGAGAGAGAGAGAGAGAGAGAGAGAGAGAGAGAGAGAGAGAGAGAGAGAGAGAGAGAGAGAGAGAGAGAGAGAGAGCGCCTGTGTCTTGGGCGTGCTGGTGTTGTGGGTGGGTGTTGGTACTTGCTTGCTTCCACACAGTCGTGTCTTCTACTCCTCACCTCAACCCCCTCTCCTGATAATCGTGATTTAATGTCGAAAAACCCTTGAGAAACACTGTCTTGTATCGTGGTAAATAAAATCAATAAAGTAAGATTCACCTACTTGGGTATTGAGCACTTCACCTCACCCATTTGGGTACATGTGATTCAATAATACCTGCTTCAAGTAATGACTTAAATCGTCAAGCAAAGAAAAGTATGTCTGTGTTGTGGAGGAGATGATGATGGTGTGGTGTTGACCTCCTACGACGAGTGATCAGTGATGTTTGTTTAGCATAAGAGATGAAAGTTCAAAGCTTTTGGGGTCATTATAGTTTCCGCATGTTTGTGCAAACACTCTCTCTCTCTCTCTCTCTCTCTCTCTCTCTCTCTCTCTCTCTCTCTCTCTCTCTCTCTCTCTCTCTCTCTCTCTCTCTGCCTTTAGTTTTTCCCTCACGTTTGCGTGTCTGGTTCAAAGATAGACCGTTCATGTGACAATTTACAGAGAACGGAGTAAATGAGGAGGCACGTACTGTAGTTTCCGAAATCTATTGATCCTTTATAAGGAGTTAAATCGCCAGCAATTTAGGAAAAAGATAGATATATATATATTCTTTGGAAGGAGCTAATACAATAACCTCTCCTTTCATTCTACGTTCTTGTTCAGGGCGGTTTCTGGTGTGGGGAGACGCTGTCATTCGTACGTGCGTTAGGTCATCACAGTTCTGTAGTCTCCAGGTGGTGAAGTTAACAGGGTCTACCTCGAGTCTAGTATGGGTGAGTTAGGATGTCCCAAGCTGTTTCGCTCTAATGATGCTATACATCACACTGACCTTCACATTCTCTAACTGCTCTCCCATCTCTATTCTCCCTCTTTCTTCTACCTCTATATTTCTTTTTTTCCCCCCATTCTTATGTCATTCTTTTCACCATTCACACTTTTCCAACCTTCTTCATTTCCCTCTCTCTCTCTCTCTCTCTCTCTCTCTCTCTCTCTCTCTCTCTCTCTCTCTCTCTCTCTCTCTCTCTCTCTCTCTCTCTCTCTCTCTCTCTCTCTCTCTCTCTCTCTCCGTTCCCTGATCACTGATATATATATACCTACTACTCTCCTATTTTCCATTTACAGTCATCCCTTTTGCTCTATCCTTCCCTCTATCTCTATCCCCGTTCCAAACTCTCCATTACAACCTCCTCCATCATTTCTCCCCCTCACACCCTCTCCCTCTCAGCGCTACCTGGGTTCTGAGGGAGAGAGAGGCGAGGATCCCTGTATGCCGTCGCACCGCGGCTGTGGGTAAACTATGCTGATGTAACACAAACACAGTGTATGGCGAGGTAACGAGGGAGAGAGAGAGAGAGAGAGAGAGAGAGAGAGAGAGAGAGAGAGAGAGAGAGAGAGAGAGAAGAGAGAGAGAGAGAGGACAGAACTCACTCTCCTGTACTGCTTGGATCCCTTGAACCAAACTGACTCTTGAAAATGGAGAGCTTTATATGAATCTCCAAGAGTCTGCAACACTGTGTGTGAACACAACTCTGAATAAGGATTTATGAAAGACAAACAGTTTAAAGGAAAAAAACACACACACATATATATATATATATATATATATATATATATATATATATATATATATATATATATATATATATATATATATATACACACACAAGATCGTAACAAAAACCAAAGAAGGAATAAACTTCTGCACCTCTGACCCAGATTTTGGTAAAAAGAACAATGGAGGGGAAAAAATAGCTTTGTGTAATTCACAAGAGACAGAAGAAAAAAAAAATGGGGGGAGCTCAGTAAAAAGTTCCACAACCATTATATCGTGATTCTGACAAATTGCAACCCAGGGGAGAGATAGTAGTGAAGGCTGGTGGATAGGATCAGAGCGGAGGGCTAGTGGGAAGAACCAGAGGGGAAGAACAGGCGGGAGGGTCAAAGGTGAACAACAGAGGGGAGGGAATGAGAGGAGGGACATCAAGAGAGGGACGTTCTGGAATAGAGAGAGGAGAGATGAAGAGACAGAGAGGAACAGAGAAGAGAGAGGAAGGGAAAATAGAGTGAGCGACGGAGTGAGGAGGAGTCAAAAGGGGAGGGATAGTGAAGAGGAGCCAATCACACGGCGGAAACACAAGGGAAAGGACAGAGGGGAAAATTAAAGGGCAAGGACGGAGGTAGGGGACAGAGAGGAAGGACAGAGAGGAATATCAAAGAGCAGAGACGGCGTGTAGAGTGGGGCGGCCGCGTACTGTGTCTGACATCCTGGAACATAAACGAGCGAACCAACAAACTCTTTAACTGGCGGTAACAACCCGGGGCAGCGGTGGTGGTAGGGCAAGGGGTGACATGGGGAAATGGACAGGATAAGTGGACGAGGCAGGGAACGGGAGGAGGAGGAGGAGGAGGAGAAGGGATATGGACGGGTGGATAGAGGAAGTGGACTAATGGGTAGGAGATAGGACGTAAAAGAAGGGACTGTTGAAAACTGTTTGATGGACCAAGGAGGTGACAAGAAGCTGCTGGTCAACTGTGTAACGCCTGTGTCGTGTTACTAAGGTCACAAGAGAGTCATCACACAACCAGATGTTCAACTGTTCATTTGTGTCCCGAACAAACCTACAGGTGGAAAAAGAACACACGTTAAGCCAACACAAAAGTGTGGCCACACTCACATTGTCACCGCCATGAGTCATAAGGTGTGACAAGCTACCAACGAAGAACACTACTGGAACAAATGAACCCAGAAAAATACACCGAAAAGCTCACCCACCCTCATAAAAATTCCCATAAATCCATGGCAGGTAAAAGAGAAAAAAAAAAATACCTTCCTAACATTTTACAACAAATGGAAAATCAAATCAATCAATTTACAAGCGTACGCCATGGGAGAGGACGGAGCGAAACCTCAGATAGCCCTACCACACAAGTGTGAGCCACTTACATAGATAGCCAGGACTATAGAGGCCAGCATAACATACGTAGCAGATCGTGATGGTGATGATGTGTTGCCAAGGAACTGCACGAACCCGAAAAACAACGCTCAGCTGCACCAGCCACTCACGATGACTGTAATGGGCGAGCCAGAGTCATCTGATCCACCACTTGTCTCCCAGGGTGTTAACCCGACACACACACACACACACACACACACACACACACACACACACACACACACACACAAGCTACCTCAGGCAAGCCCACACCTCTCCCCCTTTTCACGCCTAGAGAAATAAACAGTTCCTTACAGATCTGGGCTCTACGGGAGGTTGGGTCTGAATACACACTGACCTCGACACCCCTAAGTAAACACGCATGAATACTCTCACCACTCGTGGTTATCCTAGCAACATCCACAATACAAAGCTTGTACGTACTTCTGCACCAAGAGGCAGAACCTGTGGCAAAATAGTAAAAAGAGAAAAAAAAAACAAGAATAATCCAGCTGAACCTCACACAAAGCGCCACAACACTAAAGGATATGAAACACAACGGACAACAACACAGGACGAAGAGATGGTCTGTTCTCCTCAACACACGTACGCTCGACTAACGTGTGTGTCATCCACATCAAACAGCCAAGGTCTCTGCCAATCACAGCTCATCCACATCAAGCAGCCAAGGTCTCTGCCAATCACAGCTCATCCACATCAAGCATCCAAGGTCTCTGCCAATCACAGCTCATCCACATCAAGCAGCCAAGGTCTCTGCCAATCACAGCTCATCCACACTAAGCAGCCAAGGTCTCTGCTAATCACAGCTCATCCACATCAAGCAGCCAAGGTCTCTGCCAATCACAGCTCATCCACATCAAGCAGCCAAGGTCTATACCAATCACAGCTCATCCACATCAAGCAGCCAAGGTCTATACCATTCACAGCTCATCCACATCAAGCAGCCAAGGTCTCTGCCAATCAGAGCTCATCCATATCTATAGTCGCAATCCACGACGAAATAAGCAGAAGTCTACAGCTCAGAACCCTGGATGATCACCATCACTCAGACATCTTCTCCGTAAAGTCAGTGACTTCATTCCGTGCCTGTCAACCCAGGCCACCACTTGCCCTCCCCCACGACAGGAGTCTACGTTAGATTACTCTGTGTGGCTTTAAGGATAACTGAACCAGTTCGTATAATCGAAGACTTCAAGGCAGACGTACTAACCTCGAATAATATACTCCACAGCAAATATCATAGAGAAGGTATGCAATGACGCTGATCACTTACAGTGGTATACCACACTTGAATCCAAACTTTCTGTCGTGAAATTTGGCAATCCACAACTCAATATCAAATGTGTGAAAGTCAAAAATAACATAGTGTGTGTGGTAGCCAATGTATAGTGTCTGAATTCAGGAACACATAGAGGTCTGCGTTCAAAATTACGTTTCAAGATAAAATGAGTCACAACCAAGGCAGTGATAGAGAGGGTCTAGAATGCCAGGTGTGTGAAGCAAGCATAGAAAATAAATTTCGCGCCAGACTGTCGTTTTCAACGCGACTGTCGTCTGGCAGCTGTCTATCTGTCGACCAGACATCCGAGAGCTGGTGACAGCCACCGTGAAGACGGTAAAACGCAACTCCAGGAAAGACTCAAATAAACAAGAAAATATATGACTATGTTACCTCGAAAACGTCTTTCCATCATCGACATCGCTTTGCTCGACACATGACATTCTCTTCTCTCTCTCTCTCTCTCTCTCTCTCTCTCTCTCTCTCTCTCTCTCTCTCTCTCTCTCTCTCTCTCTCTCTCTCTCTCTCTCTCTCTCTCCCTCCCTGGGGCACCGCGGAAATATTGACGGACACAAACTAACCTTAGAGGAAAGGTGGCACATTGAGGACAGCTTCTACGACCACAGACATTACGACTAACGGAAGGGCGGAAACACTACCTTACCCACTTGATCGTTGGAGGATTCACATCCGCAAAGGGAGGCCAGGCCTAGGGTAATGAGCTGCCCAGTTGTACAATGGGAGGGAGACATAACCAAAAAACCCCTTTTCGACAAAGAGTACACGATCAACACTTCAGTGCAAATCGCTACAACCGGGCATGCCAGATATTACCGAGGGAATATACATTGTAAGTTCCCTAACCAACGTACCGTTGCAATAACCATAAACACCGCGAAATCACCTGAATTTCCATTTCTAGGCGGGGTCCCATAAGATAGCGCCCTGTTACCAGCGCTATTCATAACGTTCACAGCACATACTCGCCCTCCAGTAGAAAACATAAGCATGGACATCTTGTATGCAAAGGACGCCACACAAATAGTACAGTAACACTCTCCCTCCATATGCCAATCTTTTACAATTAGAGGCAGTTTCACTCAGCACTAACGAAAAAAAAAGATTAGAAGATAAAAACTATCAAGAAGTTTGTAATTGTGACATAGTGGGAAGTCTCGCCACAGAGTAATGAAGGGATGTGTATACAGTACAAGAAAGAATATAGAACACTATGCCACACAATAACGTCATGATATCTAATAGCACACCACTGTAGAACACTATGCCACACAATAACGTCATGATAACATATAGTGCACCACTGTAGAACACTATGCCACACAATAACGTCATGATATTTGATAATAGACCACATCAACCCGAGAATTGCACAAGGTAAAGCAGCCATAACGAGCTTGCATAGATTTCAGCACGTGTCAGAGGAAGAAGAACTACATCTGGCTAAGGCTATGATCCTTTATGTATTGAAGTACTCACTCACCTGGCCTCCAGATCACGTCTACTCATGCTACAGGATACAAAATATGATAATGAGATTCGCCATCAGTGAAAACATGACCCATACACTGAAGAGGCTGAAAACCAACGTTTACACTTTAACATAAAAAGCTGGTTTGAAGGAGTCTTAGAGAATATGAACAAACAAAGGAAAAAGTTAATACAAGACAAAGATGAACACACAAACTGAATTCAGCGATAAATCGAAACCTCGAGAGCAACACAGACACATGGAACACACTTACCTGCCACGAAGCTTCACAGCTCTGAGAGTAGACCCAATTATCCTTAGATATAGAGCACACAATAAATAGTACTCAACTAACGTAGCGACTTTCACTACTGAACCAACACACACACACACACACACACACACACACACACACACACACACACACACATAATGTGATAGAAATGGGCGCCCTACGAGTGTTCAACTTTCTCCCCACAAGTGTATAAATACGTATTTACAGACATAGTTACACACCCCAGTCGGCAGGAGAGACCTAGAATCAAGCCACCAAAGAACCACCACTCACAAGGGTCAATAAACCGACCCCATATATCTACAAATATCTTCTGTTCTTCCACATCATCTACCCTGTCCTACAACGTCTTTTCTCACTCCACACAATTTTTGAAGAGAAAAGAATGAGTCAAGTGGGAGTAGTATGTGGATAGGGCGGGGGATAGAGCAGGGGATGGGGGGTTAGGTTAGGTTCGGCTAGGATAGGGATAGGGTCCCAGATATGGGCGGTAGTGTCCTAGGGATCAGTTGACAGAGATGAACGAGTTGGGGAGGAAGTCAGGTGAAGCGAGGTATTTTAACACCACACTTGTTTAGGTGCGTACGGAGGAGGGGTTGTGAGGGGTCAGAGACGGAGGGGGATGGTGCTCGAACTGAGGGTGTGAGGGGAGAGGAGGAGAGGGAAGGAGGAGGGAGGGAGGAAGAGAGGTTGGAGGAGGAAGATCTAAGACAGAGGAGAGAGAAAAGGAGACCAAACAGGGAGGAGAGAGATTAAAAATAGTGAAGAGACACAAAGAGCGGGATTTTTCGAGACATCAACAAAGAAATAAAGTACGCGTGTGTGTGTGTGTGTGTGTGTGGGAGAGAGAGAGAGAGAGAGAGAGAGAGAGAGAGAGAGAGAGAGAGAGAGAGAGAGAGAGAGAGAGAGAGAGAGAGAGAGAGAGAAGACATAGAGGTGAGGAAGGGTTGAATATAGTGTGTTGACGGAGTCCGGAAGAAGGGAGAGGGAGTGAGTCTGTCATCCTCTGACTCTCTCAGTCCATATTCCCAGATTCTGTCTCTCCTCTCGCTGCCATACTTCCTCTTCTCTCTTTCAGTGTCTACCTTCACCTCTTTTCTCCAATCTCTCTCAAAGGCAGGAGCGTCCTCTCTCTCTCTCTCTCTCTCTCTCTCTCTCTCTCTCTCTCTCTCTCTCTCTCTCTCTCTCTCTCTCTCTCTCTCTCTCTCTCTCTCTCTACTCTCACTCTAACACTCTCCTGTAACTTCCTCAACCTTTCTGTGGCTCATCGGAGAATTCATTCATGAAATCTGAACAGAAAAAGAATATAAAAAAAGAAGGAAAAAAAAATCACCTTAATGTACTTAATAATTGGGACATCAGTAGCTGCCTCGCTTGTTAAATGACGGATGCTAACGTCCATATCCGCCAAAATGTCGTAAATCTTTGTGAAGATCTGTACGACGTCATACAAGCATAATGAAATCCCGGAGAATCCAGTGAGAGGCGATTCATCTGCTCCTCTGAAACGTACATTATGACTCTATCCATGTGTTAAGTTGGAGGAGGAGAGTCATTAGTAACTGTAATGGCTCCACATTCTCGCCCCAGTCGACCAATAATGGGGTAAAGTCGAGAACACAGTCATTCCCATATTTCTCACAATGGGTCTCCGTGGGGCACGTCTGAGCCACCCAGCAGGCGAATCTCCCGTTTTAGTACCTGGTTGATAGTTTTTTTTTCAACCTGTGTTTTACTCTATTATGTGTGAGGATGTATTTTTTTTGGCCCCCTTGTTCCTTGTCGTGTATCATTTTATGCATTTGTATGAAGCTTTTATTCAAAGGAAGAGCCTTGTTAGTCATTTGACGGCTAAAAAACCTAACCATCCATCTACAGATATATAAATTCCTTCACAAGATCCCTCCATCTTGAGACTTCACAAAAATAAGATCCAAGAGCACGAACAAGAACAAGACTCCTTCTACTCATACTACCTGCAGTTATAACTTGGTTTATAATGGTATATTGACCACTAGAGCAAGTTGCTTTAGCAGCATAATAATACGATACCTTTACCATTCATGCCTCATGAAACACTCATATACATAAAATCTATGAGCAATGATTTATCTCAATACTTTGCTCCAAAGTATTTCTAAGTCTGATTCCCTCTATTTGTTATGACTCTTACCATCACATGTTATTGTTTTGATGTTGAAAACTTGGTCCTGGGGATTGTGTATTTCGAAATCTTCTACGTCCTGTTTTAACCAGTGTCTGTGCGAAATCTGTGATATTCCTTTTAGTCTTTGTATCTTTACGACAATCTTTCAGCTCTTAATTCTCGTTGACCTTTAATGAAACACCTGACATTCAAGTGCCTTGTGAGTGTTAAAGAAAAATAAGAAAATACGAAGCAGTTGACCTTTGAAAACCTCGGAATCATCCAGAGTTTTGCCCCCACAAGTTGTACATTCTTTGATCTATTTTTCTCTGTAGTTACTGGAATAATATTTCTCTGTAACTCCCATTCAAGCGGCACAGTTTGAGGCTTGTCTCTGCAGCTCTGACGTGTGTGTGTGTGTGTGTGTGTGTGTGTGTGTGTGTGTGTGTGTGTGTGTATGATATGTGGCAGTGAGGAGCAGCTGAGGTTGTGGTGAACGCGGTGGGAGGTAGAGGGAGAATCACATCCCCCCTTCCGACCCCCGGCTGCCTTCAGACGCTTTACCCTGTCAGGGTGAGAGAGAGTTAGAGAGAGAGAGAGAGAGAGAGAGAGAGAGAGAGAGAGAGAGAGAGAGAGAGAGAGAGAGAGAGAGAGAGAGAGAGAGAGAGAGAGAGAGAGAGAGAGATGCATAATCTACACGCTTTCATTAATACACATACCTACATCATACAATCTACAAGTCTCCATACAGGAAGCGCAATCAGTGAGGTACTGATCACAGAAAACGGAAGCCCATAGGACAATTTCTTGAGGCCTTGCATGCCACTGCTTATAGCCACCACTGACCAACGTGACCTCTGGCGTCTCAAATGATTGTGATGGCTTGGCTTTTGACCTGACCCTCCTCTGAGCCACCTCGGCGTAGTTCATACGTAGATGAGGCTCGACAACACAAGCAGAAACATTTAAGGAAAATGAATGCATGATCATACTTGTGTGACATTGCCTCCTCTTGTGCACACTGCTTTTCCTCCACCTCACAATCACACAAATAAACACACACATGCTTACAGACATGAACAGATACATACATGCACACAGAGCACGCACATACAAGCAAGAGCCACAAATAGACACTCACATGGGCATACAGATGCACAGACAAAGATCACACACACACACACACACACACACACACACACACACACACACACACACACACACACGTCTACATATTCACATACAGATACAGGATTCCCCCGCCTCCCGCCCCCCAGCCACCTCGACCTGTACACAGAGAAGACCTCATACACTCTCAGAGGGCCTCAACCTCCCACGCGCGCCGCGTCGACCCTCACCATCTCCTGCACACACACACACACACGCAAGCAAACATGAGACCAAGCACAGTTTGCTCGAGACGGTATCTTTACCGTCTTCAGGAGGAGGGAGGGTAGGGGGTCTTCATCTCCCCTCTCTCCCTCCCTCTCTGAGACTCTCCCCTCCCTTCCTCCCTCCTAACCACCCAGGATTAACCTCCCTTCCGCCCCTCACCCACGCCCCGACCTAACCCCTCCCTCTCCACCGCTCTGCCGCCTCGGGTATAAATACATTGTTTACTGCACTCCCCCCAACAGCCAATCCATTTCATAGTTGCTTCCTCTGTCCACTATGTCTGGGGTTTTGCAGTGTGTGTGTGTGTGTGTGTGTGTGTGTGTGTGTGTGTGTGTGTGTGTGTGTGTGTGTGTGTGTGTGTGTGTGTGTGTTTGAGTATTTTGAAGTTAAGAAAGCAAAGTAATCAGTCTTTTTTTTTTTTGAAAGTTTTTTCCTTGGGTGTGAAAAGGCTCAAGAGTCATAGATTTGGGCAACAAAAGTAGTTATAATTCTTGTTTTCTCTTAACTACAAATTCGATCGCTTTTTTTTCTATCTTATTTCCCCAGAGTATCTGTTATCAAAGCTCTAGTCTAGTCTGGTCTCGCTAACATAGGAGAATCAGTACCACTTCAGGCTCTGAATTCTCAAGTGTCTTCAGTTTTCCTAGTCTTCTCTTTTTTTTTGTCCTGGTTGTCTGTCATCTTCCTCACATTTTGTTTTCCTTTTGTTCATTTTACCGCCCATGTTCTCACGCCTGGGAATCTTACCTCACCTTACTTCACTCTCAACTCGTCCCTATTATTCCTGTTTTCACCCTATCTACCCCATTCTTCCGTCCGTTCTTTCCTCCTCTCGTTCACACCATATCACTGTGTTATTCTTTGACCCTCACTCGCCTTCCTCGCTGTTCACTGAATCTCCCGTTGGATACCTCACTTGTGTACTTCCTCCCCGTCGCCTTCCTCACTCACTGTTCAATGACTTTCGTGTTCCTCGAAGTCCTCCCAGAAGACCTGTATGACTCAACTGTGCTGGGAGAGAGAGAGAGAGAGAGAGAGAGAGAGAGAGAGAGAGAGAGAGAGAGAGAGAGAGAGAGAGAGAGAGAGAGAGAGAGAGGTCGTAGTGTCTCAGGAGGTATTCTGTAACCTGGCGCTGGAGCTAGAGCTTCCGTACACGGCCTTGTCACTGTCTGTGTAAGGACCACTGTACACAGGATGTCTTCAGACAATATACAGATTGTGGGAGTGATGTGGACTCTGTGTATCTGGTATAAGGGAAGTTCCCAATATACGAGATTTCACAAGACGATCTTCTACAGAGAGAGAGAGAGCGAGAGAGAGAGAGAGAGAGAGAGAGAGAGAGAGAGAGAGAGAGAGAGAGAGAGAGAGAGAGAGAGAGAGAGGGGGGGGGGAGAGAAAAAAAGACAGCGGGCGGTTATGAATATGTAGTTTCATGCGTCAAACTTGAGGAGCGTCTACTTGAGTTCGTACCATGTTAAGATTCAAAGCCAAGCCCCGAAGGCCTTCCCGTGGTTTCCCCTGACCACTTCATAAGCCCTGATTCAACCCACTGACAGCTCATTGTAAACCGCATCGCTCCAATTTGCTCTATCCCTTGCCCGTCTAACATTTACATGCATATTCAGATCCCGATGAGTCAAAAACAATTTTCATTCCATCCCTCTCTCTAACGTACTCGGTCTCTCTATCTTTTTTCTTCCTTCCACCTGTTAGCCTCTCCTCACTCATCCTCTTCATATGTCCAAACTATTTTAGCATACCCTATTGACCTCTCTTAATCGTACCCTTCTTTGACATTTCTAGCATTATCATATCTTACTCCTTCAACTGTAATATATATATATATATATATATATATATATATATATATATATATATATATATATATATATATATATATATATATATATATATATATATATATATATATATATATATATATGAACGCAAGTACATTAATGTTGTTCCTAAATGATGGCAAGATAAGGAGGCGAGAATATAGCCAAGATTTTGGCTGACAGTTGAGTGAGGTTTGTATTTTCTGCTTCAGTTTTGACTTCGCCGGCTGACGTGAGGTTAACTTTAGATGGCAACCTGTTGGCACATTATTCCAGATTGGTGACGCCTAGGCAGCGCAAGAGGGAGCACCACACACACACACACTCATGTATTCAAATATACCCCCCCTACTTCTAACTGTAATCATGTATCATGATCTCTATTCTATATATTGGCTCAGGATGGGTAACTGATAACGAAGTACTTATTCCTTCCTTTTGTCTTCGGTATAAACTCATTGTATAGCACGAGGAGGAGAAGCAGGAGGAGGAGAGGAGGAGGAGAAGGAGGAGGGAGCTGTGCACTCTCGTGGGGTGGAAGTCCCAGGTACTACTGCCTCCTCCCTGCCAGACATTACCCAGAGCCTAAGTGCCACTTTTGTAATTCCTTTCCAATCCCCTCGTTCAGGTCGAGGACCTCCTGTTCACAACAGTTCCCACTGGGCATGGAATAGTTGTTCTGTAATTTAGTAATCCTCGTTTTCTTTGACCTTTTTTTCTTCGTTTTTCTTTTTTTTTTTAGGGCGAGTGGATAGACCGCTCAGGTGAAAAAGAGAAAAAAAAAAAATTCAGTGCAGAATCAACCTACACTGTTTGTTAACCTGACTGTATGTATACTGGATCTTGTAAACCTTCTGTGTAACGGAGGATAGATAGAAGGAGGTCTCGTGGTCTGTTTGTGTTTACGGTCAAAACATTTAGTAAATAAAGTGTGGTTGCCTGGGCGGCTGGTTTGTTCTTTGGGGGCTTTTAAGTCTATCAGTTGTCGGGGGTGATTAAGGGCCGTCAGTATCAAGCCGCTGTAGCCAACAACAGAAAATTGTTGAGCTCTTCCTTCCTTTCTTCAGGTGTTGTGGATCATTCTATGAAAGCTTGTATACCCTTACCACACATGTGGCTCGTATGTCCACAAAGCTTTTAAGCTGGTCAGAAGACCTACCATGCATCTTAATGTAAGATGTGAGGACAGAAGTTGTACAATTATCTGAATAGTACATTTATCACCTACATTTACAGGGAATTTAGTTAAATCTTTTGCCTTCCTTTTTTTTTTTTCCACTGCGCTTATGAGAACATTATACTGAGGTACCTCTGCGTCAAGAATAGCTTACTTCAAGCTAAAATATTACAGAATTGAAAAAGAAATACTATATATATATATATTATATATATATATATATATATATATATATATATATATATATATATATATAGGCTATGGGCCTGGCAGGCCCATAGCCTAGAGGTAGCATTCCCGCCTGTGGCACAGGGGTCCCGGGTTCGATCCTGGCAGTTGGAGGTTTGTATGTTCTATGAAGGTGCGCGATCCTATGCACTTTGTTCGTATATATACATATATATATATATATCCTTTGAATTTCATTATTACAGTTTTGATTTGAATTATACCACTACTGTACGCACAAACCGCATGTCCGTATACATCCCATAACGTAATCTACATATAGATAGAGATTACAAATATACATTAGATTTTGTATTCACATCTTCACCCATTCGCTAGAGTCGGATCCGCTCGCTATTTCGGACGCTGGTATTTGTAGTTATGTTCATATTACTCTCCCCTCTGATCACTTTAAGAGCACTGTAGAGTCTGGTCAAGCCCACTTTCATCTGCAATCAAACAATATTTCACAGGGACGAATGTAATTGATTTTGCTTTGCGCCATAAAATCAGTAATCGTGAATGAATTTCCTTCGCCCAGTGTTTGTTCGCTGCTGTTCGTCCCGCTGGCTTACTCGTCATTGTTATTTACTCTGATCTTGTTCGCCGTTTGTGTTTTCTCTTTACAGTGAGTCGTCATTTTTTTTTTAATATCACTGTCCGTCTGTTACATGTGTCTGACTTTCTTTTTGTTTGTGTTGGTTTTCAGTTATTGTCTCGACAGTTTTTATTCCTCCCTGTTTGGTTCTCATATGCACTCGTTTTTCGTTCTCCATTTTAGAGTTTGCCGTTTTTTGTCTCTTATTCTACGTTGGATTTGTACGTTTTTCTTTCTCTTTTAAGGTATTGATAATCAAAAAGGATTTCTTCTCTTTGGGAGTTACATTCAACTATAGAACAAGATTTTATCGCTGACAGAAAATGTGGTAAAGATTGTGTTAACATAGAACTTTATTCACTATTGTAAGAATTATTTCACTGCCAAATAAGCAACAGTGATAAGGAGGCTTCCTTCAGTGTCACCTCTGGTGTACTTCGAGGAGGGAGAACCTGGCTAAGGCAGCGGTGGCTATGTGTATGAAGCAAGACCTACTCAGGAGGTGAACGCTGGAGTTGTCGTAGAATTTCCCGTGCTGCTGCTGGTCAGTCACTCTCCAACATCAGACTTGAAAATGTGTTGATGTTTATCTACGGATCTCTAGCTATCACCACCACTCCACCAACATCCCTTTCCCATCCTTCGTGGTGCTCTCTCTCTCTCTCTCTCTCTCTCTCTCTCTCTCTCTCTCTCTCTCTCTCTCTCTCTCTCTCTCTCTCTCTCTCTCTCTTGTGAGTCACCTACGTGTGACCCAGATCCTGTGACCTAGCCCAGCAGTGCAGGTTTGGCTGCTGCTTCCCACTGTTTCTGTGGCGACCAGCCACACGAGGATTAGCCGTTATGATATTGACTTTCATCGCAAAACGAAGTTGTGGAAGTCTCCTCCGTCCTTTCCACCTCTGCTGCGTTTTCTTCTTCGCACTCGATTATCTCATCGATCATCCTGGATAGCCATGACTGGGGAAGGTATTTTGCCCGTGCCATGTAGGCCAGCATAGAAGAATAGAAATAAGTAGGAAAGAAACGAAAGAACTCAGAAGCGACAGAAAGAAGTAGATCATATATATATATATATATATATATATATATATATATATATATATATATATATATATATATATATATATATATATATATATATATATATATATATAAATTCCTGTTTTAAGAATATATGGTGGTATTAAGAATATATGGTGTGGGAGGCAAGTTGTTAGAAGCAGTGAAAAGTTTTTATCGAGGATGTAAGGCATGTGTACGTGTAGGAAGAGAGGAAAGTGATTGGTTCTCAGTGAATGTAGGTTTGCGGCAGGGGTGTGTGATGTCTCCATGGTTGTTTAATTTGTTTATGGATGGGGTTGTTAGGGAGGTAAATGCAAGAGTCCTGGAAAGAGGGGCAAGTATGAAGTCTGTTGGGGATGAGAGAGCTTGGGAAGTGAGTCAGTTGTTGTTCGCTGATGATACAGCGCTGGTGGCTGATTCATGTGAGAAACTGCAGAAGCTGGTGACTGAGTTTGGTAAAGTGTGTGGAAGAAGAAAGTTAAGAGTAAATGTGAATAAGAGCAAGGTTATTAGGTACAGTAGGGTTGAGGGTCAAGTCAATTGGGAGGTGAGTTTGAATGGAGAAAAACTGGAGGAAGTGAAGTGTTTTAGATATCTGGGAGTGGATCTGTCAGCGGATGGAACCATGGAAGCGGAAGTGGATCATAGGGTGGGGGAGGGGGCGAAAATTTTGGGAGCCTTGAAAAATGTGTGGAAGTCGAGAACATTATCTCGGAAAGCAAAAATGGGTATGTTTGAAGGAATAGTGGTTCCAACAATGTTGTATGGTTGCGAGGCGTGGGCTATGGATAGAGTTGTGCGCAGGAGGATGGATGTGCTGGAAATGAGATGTTTGAGGACAATGTGTGGTGTGAGGTGGTTTGATCGAGTAAGTAACGTAAGGGTAAGAGAGATGTGTGGAAATAAAAAGAGCGTGGTTGAGAGAGCAGAAGAGGGTGTTTTGAAATGGTTTGGGCACATGGAGAGAATGAGTGAGGAAAGATTGACCAAGAGGATATATGTGTCGGAGGTGGAGGGAACGAGGAGAAGAGGGAGACCAAATTGGAGGTGGAAAGATGGAGTGAAAAAGATTTTGTGTGATCGGGGCCTGAACATGCAGGAGGGTGAAAGGAGGGCAAGGAATAGAGTGAATTGGAGCGATGTGGTATACAGGGGTTGACGTGCTGTCAGTGGATTGAATCAAGGCATGTGAAGCGTCTGGGGTAAACCATGGAAAGCTGTGTAGGTATGTATATTTGCGTGTGTGGACGTGTGTATGTACGTGTGTATGGGGGTTGGGCCATTTCTTTCGTCTGTTTCCTCGCGCTACCTCGCAAACGCGGGAGACAGCGACAAAGTATAAAAAAAAAAAAAAAAAAAAAAAAAAAAAAAAAAAAAATTCCTATCAGTACACGGGAAAATGAAACACGGAAAGTTCCCAAGTGCACTTTCATGTAATAATCACATCATCAGGGAAGACACAAGAGAGAAATATAGCAGTCAGTTTATATATATATATATATATATATATATATATATATATATATATATATATATATATATATATATATATATATATATATATATATATATATATATATATATATATATAAGTGTATAATTCATCTCTGAATATCACATCCAAGAAAATGTTCAACCTCGGAACACGTGAGTGAATAGGATAACTTACTAAAATTTCTTTAGCTATGGAAATTTATTCATACCATTACCGCGAGCTTCCTTAAAATATATCCATGTTTGCCCTCTTTATGGGAAGATTATACCAGCAATTCACCCTGCATATAATATGGTCCAAAATAAATTGGGAGATGTAGAAGGGAAAAAAACAGCATTCTTTTTTATGAGCGTCTACTCATTTTGCTTATATATATATATATATATATATATATATATATATATATATATATATATATATATATATATATATATATATATATATATATATATATATATATATGGGAGCGGGGGGCTGGAAATCCTCCCCTCTCGTTTTTTTTTTTCTTCCAAAAGAAGGAACAGAGGGGGCCAGGTGAGGATATTCCAAAAAAGGCCCAGTCCTCTGTTCTTAACGCTACCTCGCTAACGCGGGAAATGGCAAATAGTTTAAAAGAAAAAAAAAAAAATATATATATATATATATATATATATATATATATATATATATATATATATATCCTGAACACAAAGTATTTATCTAGATTTTATCTTTAACCTTTACTAAGACATTAAATCACTCCAATTTTCTGGTAGGTAACCAGCTGGCTCAGCCAGTGTTGTTAAAGGCAGTATCTTTCATAAACTTCCACTTATCATTATTCATACATTTTCAGTACGCCACATACTACGAGTTTTACTGCCTGGGTCGAACAATTTTGTTCCCCCGTCTGCAATAAAACAGTAATTCACGTAGTTAATTCCCTTTAACTTTGTTTTGTTTTATGAAATCAGTAACCCTGACTGTGTTTCGGGGTCTCGCTATTCACATTTTTCTTCAATTTTTTTTATCAGTCATTTTTACGTATTGCTTAATTACTTTATCTGGTACGTATCATTTTTTTTGGCTTTGCATCGTCCGCATTTTTTTTTTTTTACTTTCCACTATTGATAAGTTTATTCTAGCCTTAGTATTTGTTCCTCGATTCTTATTAAATGTCTTTTATCATCTTTTTTCAAATGTATTTATCGAATAACGATACTCAGTGTAGTACGTTAGGACTGCAATACTGAAATACAGAGATAATTTGGCCTTGGAAGGGAAAATGTTCCTCTTTATTCCTGAATTCGTAAATGATGTCCATAATGCGAAAATACATTGTTTCGTATATAAATTGTCGGCAGGAAGTTTCATACACATCTTAAACGTGAGGCAAAAGAAGGAAAAGATATTGCAGGCTATTTCTTACGCATGGATGTTTATGTATGCGTTTATCGTCGATATTACTTGAACATTTCCTGGTCAAGTGCACACAAAGGAATTTCATTACAAGTACAGAAAGAAAGGAAATAAGAAGAATTTTTCCTATCCCCCAAAGAATGTCTTTTCTTCACCCGAGGACTTATGCTTGTAACGACGTGGGTAAGTTATGGAATGAACCAAAACAGTCGATTGTGATTCATTCCAAAACTTGTGGTGACACTAAATGATTTCAGAATAATAGTTAATATGATCATGTTTGACTGTGGTTAAGACACCACAAACAGTTTCAACTCTGGTGCGTCTTATATCAACTATATAAGTACAAAATAATGAGATTATATAACATCATAAGAATATATATATATATATATATATATATATATATATATATATATATATATATATATATATATATATATATATATATATATAGGGAGGTATTAGGGAGGTGAATGCAAGAGTTTTGGAAAGAGGGGCAAGTATGCAGTGTGTTGTGGATGAGAGAGCTTGGGAAGTGAGTCAGTTGTTGTTCGCTGATGATACAGCGTTGGTTGCTAATTCGGGTTAGAAACTGCAGAAACTGGTGACTGAGTTCGGTAAAGTGTGTGAAAAAAGAAAGCTGAGAGTAAATGTGAATAAGAGCAAGTTTATTAGGCACAGCAGGATTGAGGGACAAGTCAATAGGGAGGTAAGTTTGAATGGAGAAAAATTGGAGAAAGTGAAGTGTTTTAGATATCTGGGAGTGGATTTGGCAGCGGATGGAACTATGGAAGCGGAAGTGAATCATAGGGTGGGGGAGGGGGCGAAAGTTCTGGGAGCGTTGAAAAATGTGTGGAAGTCGAGAACGTTATCTTGGAAAGCAAAAATGGATATGTTTGAAGGAATAGTGGTTCCAACAATGTTATATAGCTGCGAGGCGTGGGCTATAAATAGAGCTATGCAGAGGAGGGTGGATGTGCTGGAATTGAGATGTTTGAGGACAATATGTGGAGTGAGGTGGTTTGATCGAATAAGTAATGTAAGGGTAAGAGAGATGTGTGGTAATAAAAAGAGTGTGGTTGAGAGAGCAGAAGAGGGTATTTTGAAATGGTTTGGTCATATGGAGAGAATGAGTGAGGAAAGATTGACCAAGAGGATATGTGTGTCAGAGGTGAAGGGAACGAGAAGTGGGAGACCAAATTGGAGGTGGAAAAATGGAGTGAAAAAGATTTTGAGTTATCGGGGCCTGAACATGCAGGAGGGTTAAAGGAGTGCAAGGAACAGAGGGAATTGGAACGATGTGGTATACCGGGGTTGACGTGCTGTCAGTGGATTGAACCAGGGCATGTGAAGCGTCTGGGGTAAACCATGGAAAGTTTTGTGTGGCCTGGATGTGGAAAGGGAGCTGTGGTTTCGTTGCAATATTACATGACAGCTAGAGACTGAGTGTGAACGAATGTGGCCTCTGTTGTCTTCTCCTAGCGCTACTTCGCACACATGCAGGGGGAGGGGATTGTCATTTCATGTGTGGCGGGGTGGCGACGAGAATGAATAAGGGCAGACAGTATGAATTATGTACATGTGTATATATGTATATGTCTGTGTGTGTATATGTATGTATACGTTGAGATGTATAGGTATGTATATGTGTGTGTGTGTGGACGTGTATGTATATACATGTGTATGTGGGTGGGTTGGGCCATTTTTTCGTGCTAACGCGGGAGACAACGACAAAGTGTAATATATAAATAAATAGAAAAATAAATGAATATATATATATATATATATATATATATATATATATATATATATATATATATATATATATATATATATATATATTCTACCTTCCTTAAGCCTTTTTCAAACTTGTTACTCGTAAAACTGGAGTGGTCATCTTTTGTGCTGTTAAATTCCGGTCTCTCCTCAAATATCATCTGGGTTGGACGAAAGAGAAAGAGAAGAGAGAAAAAAAGATGAAAAAGCTGTACCTGACAACTGGCAATATCTTGCATTCGATACGTGTGTCATCAGCGTCAGAGCCACTCCTCAACCAGGCCAATCAGGTAGGACTAAAGGTGCACACACACACACACACACACACCCCACCATGGCCAGGCCTCGTCCTGATTCACCTGTGCACAGGCGAAAGGCTGGTCTGTAAACCTTATCTTCCCGGCCAAATCAGGTCTGAGCATCAGCCATCTGTTCCAGGGTTAGTACCGATTTTCTGTGTGGCTTGTTAAGTTGATGGTGGTCGGGCGCCGGCCCTCTTCTTCTTCTTCTTGTAGCCAACCTCTACACATATAACCCCCTCAAGAGCCTTTCAGTCACACAACTGGGCTTCGTATCTCGCCAGAGAGGCTTAGAAGTTCTTGTGTGTGTGTGTGTTTGTGTGCGTGTGTGTGTGCCTACCGCTTCCGGGACTGGCTTATCCAAAGGTCTGTGGCATAGATCTCTCGGACATTCTCACCACTGCCACCCATGCATCTCACTGGCTCAGCCGTGCGGTTTCTGGTGACGGGTTGGTTGTTTCACTCGGAGTCTAGGAAGACCATGGTTCTCCTCTTTCCCATGGGGAAAGGGGAGTGTCGGTCTCTTCTCGGTCTCCCCTTGCTTACGATCACGTGAGGAGGACCTCCTGAATTCATCTTAGGGCCTTCTCGACGACTGCCATCTCCAACCCGGACTTTCCGACAACACTGAGCGCTCTCCTTTTCCCTCACCCACCCCACAAGCTCCGCGCCACTTCAGGCTAACAGACGAGATGCGTTAGGGTGTTTTTTCTTGTCATTTTTTTTCACTCGTTCGCGCTGAATTGAGAATTGAAGTTACACGAGAGTTGCTCTCTCGAGAATGTGTACTTAAGAATAGCAGGCATCTCCACACTGGGGCTTCTATACCCAACATAGCCCCTGTCTGTTGTAGCAAGCGTGTTATCTGGTCCCTGAAGGATACCTTTAAACGTTATCATAATTTCCCTTTACTAGAGTTTCGAGAAGCTTTCAGAAGACTGCAGTTCAAACGTATAGACCTGTTGGCTGTCCAGACCACATCCAACCCGATTCTAATACAATTCAGGAGGTATTTGAATACATTGATGATAATCACCAGTAGGTACAAAGTGAGTCAGATCCACCCTGAAATGGACGAAGATACAGCAGCAGTTGACGCTGGGGTATATAAATGAATAAATCGATGGATGAATAGATAAATACAGAAAGGTTTATTGAATTCTAACAGCCATTCGTCTGAAAATACACGGCTGAGGAATTACATAATTGGGAGGTCATAATCGTAACGAGTCAATTGATCACAAAAGACCTCAGCATCAAGGTAGGGCTGGACTGGAGCTACCACGCTTCAGATAAACACATAAGTGAATAACTATCAACATGGTACAGGAAGCTTTTCAGAACAAATTTCATAGTTTATAAATGATACATTAAGAGGTGATCCGTTGAACATTATTTGATATAGAGTTATACATGGGTTGAACTGCAGTAGTACTGACATATATTTTGTATTCATTGCTGTACATTAAGTGACGTAAAATTGCATATTTACTGAACTGCTGTAATATTGTGTGCTGACATATATTACGTGTCTGATGGTGAGCAGTGAGTGATGAATATTTTCACGTTGGTTGCGTGTCAGTATTAGTGTGGTTGACATTCACATAACTATGGGAAACTAAGCTATATGCTTGCTTAGCTGTGCACTTGTTCTTGGACTGTTTATGGCATTCGCAGTAGCAGGTATAAGACAGTATTGAAAGATGTCGGTCAGGCGATCGCCCCTCTGAACCCTCTATGAAATTTATGGATTTCCTGTGGTCAGCTGGCTGGATCATAACTCCAACGGCCAGGGCCCATTATTCATACTAAGGAGACCTCATCTCCAGCATACGCCTCAGTAGTTCACTGGTATATAAAGGTTTCTAACACGTGTGTTTATTTCTTTCATAATCAAATGGATTGGAGGTAGACACTCTTCGTGGGATGGGGGTAGCTCCAATCAGGCGTCATCCAGGTACAAGGCTTGGGAGAGAGAGAGAGAGAGAGAGAGAGAGAGAGAGAGAGAGAGAGAGAGAGAGAGAGTGTGTGTTCAGGTCGGTGTGTTGTTTAACCGTGGGCGGCTCGAGAGAATCACTGACCTTCCACATACGACCCCATGTTTCTGACGGTTGTGAGGAGTTTGAAACAATGCGGAGGATGCCTCGTCCTCACCTCTGGCTACTCCAGCCGGACTGAGTGGAAAGTTTGGCTCTTGTTTAGATAACTTTGACGAAATCCCTCCCACTGGAGAGACGGATCACGGGGGATAGCGTTCTGCGAGGCGAGGGAAAGTCACTCGACGAGACGAGACCGTCGCTCGTTTGGCGTCCAAGGAGATTCGTCCTCCATTCTTGAGATTGCTTAGGGATGATTTACCCTTTGGTGAGCGATGCAGGCAGATCCAGGCGAGCTCTGGGGGGGATTTCAGTGCGTGGCACGACACCTGCAAGCTTAGCTGCCCATTTCACCATCAGGTAAACTCTCGACCTCGCCTCTGTTCCTGTTACCGTGCAGTAGAGGAAGAGTCAAACAGATTACCAAAGAGTCGTCCGCTTGCGAGGGGTGGGAGATGGTTCCCAGGGTCTGTGAGGTAGTTCATGTTAATGCCAAACTGCTTGATGCACCTGGTTGTTTCAGAATGTCAAGTGTGTTGCTGCTCTGTATTGCAGGCTACGCAACAACTCACGAATGAGATGGTGAGTTAACCATAGAGGCATCGTGGACGTGTTATGATAAAAGTTAAAGTATATTGTAAAACTCTGACTCAAGTGGTGATCCTCTGAGGCATAGTACGTCCCACGAACTGAAGACCTCACAGTACTCGTTCTCATCCTACAGAACCCATGTGACTTTTTCGACCGGCATAGAAAAAGAAAAGGGAAATGTCTCCCTAGCGTCGATGAATCACACGCCGTATCAATGATCATCACGTAGAGCCAGTGGCTGTCATCATCTTATTGGACTTTACAGTCACCAACACCTCAAGCTTTAACAATACGGGTGAGTGACCGTGTGTCGGCAACGAGGCGTCGCACACACGTCTGCACCAGAGCCAGATCATCTGCCATAGTTGTTGGCTGGATGGTTGGTTGGTTATTTGGGCTTAGGGCCTAACGACTGCCAGGGTTATTAAGACGGTTAATGCCGTGCCATAATCATCATTCTAATCTTACTGAACACTAACGTCTGGGTGATCAACTTAACTTTCATATCACACACACACACACACACACACACACACACACACACACACACACACACACACACACACACACATATATATATATATATATATATATATATATATATATATATATATATATATATATATATATATGGCTCTTTGAGGGCCAATGAAAGTCTTTTCGTGTACAGACGTGCCACATATCCTCATATATCTCAGCAATCATTGAAACTTCAGCAGGGACGATGACACATAGCATCAGCACAGGAGACTCGCCCTGCCTGATACCACCGTCACTCGAAAGCCTTTTGAAAGGCTCCTTCTTGGCTTTCCACCGCAGCGAATACCACTATTCTAACAGGGACACGACGACCCGCTATCTGGTGGTCGCTTTTCTTTGGAATTCGCGGGTCTCCCGAATGTTTATAGTGAAATTACACTCACCAAACACCTTTGTCATGTTTAGGAAATTCCAGAGCCACTGTAGGAATCTGTGCTCACGTTCGTGCGATTGTAGCGTCCAGAATAGCTGGTTAAATTCCCTTGGACATCTGTCCATAAGGAAGCTGGTTGATCCGATGGCTGAGGGGTGACACGGATGCCAAACATTGTGTGGTGCGGCCGGGCTTAAGGGAATGCCAGGAGGTAATTGGTTTGTGGTCCTGGAACACCAGTAAGTGATGGATTTCCAGCACCACGATCGTTGTGTTCGCACACACACACACACACACACACACACACACACTAAGCCAGCCAGCAAGGGAGGAACAGTCACCCTCGAAGCAGCCATATCCTCGTCATTGTATTGTCTAAGGCCTTCCCACACAAAGGAAGCCTACCTCAGTCTGCTCTCACGTTAACCACAGCTTCATGGATACAGGAGTCCCGCGGTAATGGGGTTCTGGCCTTGCATAACTAGCTTTGTACACACACACACACACACACACACACACACATATATATATATATATATATATATATATATATATATATATATATATATATATATATATATATATATATATATATATATATATATATATATATATATATATATATATATATATATATATATGGACTTAGGAATGTGCCGTCAACATCCACATGAACTCGGACTGTGACAATAAGTTATTGGTCAATTGATTATAGTATTCACACACCTGTCATAAGGTCTCCACGTTACAGCAGTCACTCGCGTGTTACAAGGTCTCCATAGTTCGTTCTCAGGGGTGCGTGGTGTCAATATGGTGTGGTTACGATAACACCGGGTGAACGGATCCTGTAATGTTCTATATTGAAAAAAAAGTGATGTATGTGTGTGTTGTGATACGAGAAGTCGAAAATTTCCAGCGAATCTTATGGGGAAAAACTGGTGAAATATTTTCCACTTATATTGAGGACGGTCGTACAGTGAAGCTACCTGACAGATGCTCGAAAAATGTCTTTTCTAAGTCTTGGTTTCAGCCTCTTGAAGCAGCATGATACAACAGATAGGAAATCATATGGTTTTCATATGTGTGTTACTCTATCTCCCACGTTCAGACATCATGATATACCTTACCCCATGTCTACATATGACCGCACTTTCATTTCCGGGTATACTGGTGCTCTTTCTCCAATGTATGGATCCAAGGGAACTTTCTTTGACTCACTGTACCATGAGATTTCTTCTGACATGGCCAGGTGTCTTGGAATCTCCTCCTCTCCCATGTCCCGGCATCACAGTACGCATTCCTCCATGTCCAGACATCGCATGGCACATTTTCCTCCATGTCCAGGCATGTCTAAGCATCATATGGCATTCCTATATCCGTGTCCGAACACAATGGCTCTCCCCTTCTCCTCCTCCTCCTCCTCTTCTTCTTCTTCCTCTTCGTCGTCGTCCTCTTCCTTTTCTTCTTCCTCTTCCTCCTCCTCCTCCTCTTCCTCCTCCTCTTCCTCTTCCTCTTCGTCGTCGTCCTCTTCCTCTTCCTCCTCCTCCTGCCAATAGATCTTCCAACATTCGTTTCCTATTTGGTATTCACAATATTTCGCATGACGAGAGATATATGTGCGCGTGCCAATATTATTACTCACCAACGTGACAAAGGGCAATGGGGCCATTTGTTTGGGCCCGCGCGTAATTTCGTGCATTCGTGCATACTCTCTTTTAAAACATAGACCGAGACGTTTCTCTGAGCCACCTTGGCTTGGTTCTTTTCCTCATTCTTTCAGTAACACAATAAAAAACCCTCTGAAATATGAGAGAGAAGACGAATGTGGCATATTACACCCATTTTCCTCTCCTGTCCCCTCGCCGTGCCTCTGTTATGGATAAGCGTTACACATTTATTGGCTCCTACCAACGCTGTAGTATCAATGTTTCCGGAGTCTACAAATGGCCCCTGGGATCTCCAATAATACATCTTGGTTTCCTTCCTCATCGTTTCCTCCTCCTCCTACGCCCAGTAGAATGTCAACGGTTGACAAGGGAGTTTCAGGTGATAACCACCGAACAGGACACAAATTTCCAGCGTCTACTGAAGGGAAGGTGATTTGTGGTGAATGAAGATAGGGAATTCATTCTCTCGAAGGAGTGAAAAAAAATAGATGCAAATATATGTGTGTTCATATCAGGTAAATGAGGAACGAAGAGCTTGCTGACATGTGACCATATACCATACACCACAGTGGTTGAGGAGAATCTAATGCTGTGTGAAACCTATGGCAGGTTAGACAGAACAGAGGTTCAAATGTCCCTCGAGTTCTATTGAAATGTCTCGTGTACGTGGGAGTTTGAATATCTCCGGCGTGCCGATGTCTCATTTGAAGTGCGAAGAATTCTCGTCGTGTGTGTGTGTGTGTGTGTGTGTGTGTGTGTCTTATGATATTAGTAAATCTTTGCATCTATAGTATCTCGTGACTGGGTCATTGAATACAGAGCAGAATTGAATCACAAATAGCATCATACATGAATATCTAAGAATATTACATAGATATTCGGGGGCCAGAGGTCAATATCTCACATGATCGTCCCGAAAGAACTTCGTCATTGACTGTGTTCATGATTTCTCATGACCGGGTGACTGGATAGGGACCACATAATGTGTTCTAGTAAATACTACATGCGAAGCTCTGAAACCAATTTGTTTTCCGAGGTCAGGGTCAAAGTTCAAAGTAGATAAAAAGGTCCTCGTAACCTGAACTTCAGGATTCATCGTCTTCTGGACCATAATGAAAACCCCAACCTTGCCACAAGCTTCGCTGAAGCGGTTGTGGAAATGTCTTATTGTATCGTCTGTTCATCTTGTCAGTAAATGAAGTCGATAATGATGATGATGAGGCTTGGGATCCTCAAGGGGGAAGAAAAAAAAGGGAATGTGAGATTCAAGATTCGAATTCTTAATGGTGACTTGCTGCCGTGGCCAGAGAGGTTAACCCAGACCGGCAAGCGTTTGGAAACTCGTGAATCACCAGTTGACTCTCTCTCTCTCTCTCTCTCTCTCTCTCTCTCTCTCTCTCTCTCTCTCTCTCTCTCTCTCTCTCTCTCTCTCTCTCTCTCTCTCTCGCATCATGACTGTTCATCCTTCCTCCCCACACCTCTTGGTCTATCATCAAGCACGATACACTGTACTTATAAATGCTCAAGTGACACACAATTTACTTTGATAATGACCACCACTACCACTGCCCGTGGTCCTACCGATACGAGGAACTAAAAGACCATCCTTGGACAGCCCAACATGGACGATTACAACACTTCTGCGTTTCACCTTCATCCATCCAACTCTCACTTGCTTTGATCTTTTGTGTTCACGTATAAGCTTGCTGACTGCAAGCAAACAATCATGCATTCACTTATCCGTATAGCTTGACTGGCTTTTAGTAATGGGTACACACAACATCAAGGCTAATGGAATAAAAGATACACACGGACCGATGGAGGAAACTGTTTGGCTACACAACAGATTACGAGAGGAAGAGAATGCTGAAGATTGGGTTGTATTGCTCATGCGCACGTCATCACACACACACACACACACCATCGACTTGATCCACAAAAATCTTTATATATATATATATATATATATATATATATATATATATATATATATATATATATATATATATATATATATATATATATATATATATATATATATATATATATATATATATATATATATATATATATATATATATATATATAAGGTTATTTGGTACTGTAGGGTTGAGGGAAAAAAGTCAATTGGGAGGTAAGTTTGAATGGAGAAAAACTGGAAGAAGTGAAGTGTTTTAGATATCTGGGAGTGGATTTGGCAGCGAATGGAACCATGGAAGCGGAAGTGAGTCATAGGGTGGGGGAGGGGGCGAAAGTTCTGGGAGCGTTGAAAAATGTGTGGAAGTAGAGAACGTTATCTTGGAAAGCAAAAATGGCTATGTTTGAAGGAATAGTGGGTCCAACAATGTTATATGGTTGCGAGGCGTGGGCTATAGATAAAGTTGTGCGGAGGAGGGTGGATGGGCTGGAAATGAGGTGTTTGAGGCCAATATGTGGTGTGGGGTGGTTTGATCGAGTAAGTAATGAAAAGGTAAGAGAGATGTGTGGTAATAAAAAGAGTGTGGTTGAAAGAACAGAAGAGGGTGTTTTGAAATAGTATGGTCACATGGAGAGAATGAGTGAGGAAAGGTTGACAAAGAGGATATACGTGTCAGAGGTGGAGGGAATGAGGAGAAGTGGGAGACCAAATTGGAGGTGGAAAGATAGAGTGAAAAAGATTTTGAGTTATCGGGGCCTGAACATGCAGGAGGGTGAAAGGCGTGCAAGGAATGGAGGGAATTGGAACGATGTAGTATCTCAGGGTCGACGTGCTGTCAATGGGTTGAACCAGGGTATGTGAAGCGTCTGCGGTAAACCATGGAAAGTTTCGTGGGGCCTGGATGTGCAAAGGGAGCTGTGGCTTCGGTGAATTATACATGACAGCTAGAGACTGAGTGTGAACGAATGTGGCCTTTGTTGTCTTTTCCTAGCGCTACCTCGCGCACATGTGGGGGGGAGGGGTTTGTCATTTGATGTGTGGCGGGGTGGTGACGGAAATGAATAAGGTCAGACAGTATGAATTATGTACATGTGTATATATGTATATGTCTATGTGTATATATACATATGTATACTTTGAGATGTATAGGTATGTATATGTGCTGTGTGTGGACGTGTATGTATATACATGTGTATGTGGGTGAGTTGGGCCATTTTTCGTCTGTTTCCTTGCGCTACCTCGCTAATGCGGGAGACAGCGACAAAGTATGATAAGAAATATATATATATATATATATATATATATATATATATATATATATATATATATATATATACATATATATATATATATATATATATATATATATATATATATATATATATATATATATGTGTGTGTGTGCGTGTGTGTGTGTGTGTGTGATTTTAATGTATTCAGACGCTCTACATCTGGTTTATTAGATCAGGTCTGAAGTACAGAGAGAATCCAATTCCACGAACAGAGGAGAGAAAACAGTCGTCCCCTCTTGCTCCTAGTGTGTAGAGGTTCAATGAGATGCTGGACAGTACTGGATACTTTTATTCTCTAGTCATCCATTTTTCTTGTGTGTGTTCCCCATGTCATTTTCTTTATCTTCTCCTCCTCCTTATTATGATTTCCTTCTATTCTTTGTCTTTATGTTCTCTTCTTTCCTTGATCTAAAAATCTATTGCTTATCATGGTTATAATCTTCTTTTGTTTATCTCCCTTGTCTCGTAAACCGTTCCACTTTCATCTATATATCTCAATCTCCTTATTTTCATTACATTCCTCCACGTGTCTTTTGTTCTCCAATACTTTCTCTTCTTTCCCTTATTCTCCTTACGCTATCTCCTTTCCTGACACATACATATTTTTTCTTTATCATTTAATTTAACCCATATTTTTTCCTATCTATTCACATTTCAGTTTCTTTAACTTCTTCTTCTTCTCTCTTCTCTCTCTCTCTCTCTCTCTCTCTCTCTCTCTCTCTCTCTCTCTCTCTCTCTCTCTCTCTCTCTCTCTCTCTCTCTCTCTCTCTCTCTCTCTCTCCCTTTACCTCCATTTCTAGCCCGATCTTAACCCTACCCATTTGCCCTTTATCGTCCTACACCCACACACACCCACTCACCCACACACATACACCCACACACACACACACCCACACACACACACATCATCTCACCCACACACCCACACACCCACACACACACACCATCTCACCCACACACACCCACACACACACACACACACACACACACACACACACACACACGAGTGCCAGGTTCCATTTACTATTACATTCTGCCTCTGACTTGGCTGCAGGACTCAGGGCTGGCGGTAAATGGACACCGTTGAAAGTGATGCATTAGGGAGGTCGAGTGTTCCAGGGATGGCGCCTGTACGGCTCCTCACCCTGCAACCTTCTCCCCTCACCTTGCACCTCCTCCCCTCACCCTGCACCTCCTCCCCTCACCCTCTACCTCCCCTCGCCCTCTACCTCCCATCATCCTCTACCTTCCCTCATCCTGTACCTCCCAATCTCAATATAAAAGATATGACAAGGGTTCACCTGTTGTACTGCAAAAAAAAAAAGAGAATGCCAGTATTGCAATCTCTTTCCCATTACTGTTTCTGATGATGACTCAGTGTCCAGACCATTGCCTCTGGTATCGTCCAGTGTGGGGATCTGATGACCACACTGTCATTAAGCCTCCGCATCCCAAAGGTACAACAACAGCAGAGGAGATCGATGATAGAGTGGTCCACACAATTGTCGAAGATGCTCCCCATTGCAAGCCCTTTCTCAATGGTTCATCGGGAGTAGACTGTCTTTAAGACAGGGACAAGACGAAGCAAAGAAAGAACTAGTAGAAGGTATACCTGACACAGTGGTGGGAGGCAGACGCGTATGAATAATCATTAGACAATTACCTAAATCCCATATGACAGAAATGTTTCATCCTGTGAATCAATCCTCCTCTTGAAGCTGGACATGAACAAAGTCATGGCCAGGGCGAGTTCCCTGTGAGATCTTTCTCACACCAGACTACAAAGAGGACTTTTCTCAACTGCTGAAACACCTCCTTGTGTCGTATCGTAACTCGGGGTGAGACCTGGACAATCCGGCTCTGATCCTAATATCACCAGAGGAAGGCAAACGGTGCAAGTCCCCCCTCGACTCGCTAGGAAGTTCAAGGCATTTGCTGCTAGCCAGACGCTCATGGGTAACTTTTTTTTTGTCTCTGGGATCCAGGACGAGATGTCATGGAGGATTTTTAGCAGCAAACCATGACTATAAATGATGACTATTATGCAAATGAACCGCACCAAGTTAGGGGAGGATATCTAGATGTAAAAGCCCCGTGGGATGCTGACAACGAGCGTCTGGCTCCTTCGGGACAATACTCCTGAAAAGCGTGAAGAGCAAATTGCAAAGGCAAGTGCATGCAAAGGAAGGAACGAACGTAGGAAGGAAGGAAGGAAGGAAGTAGCTTTTGAAATTCACATCATTATTCCCAAGGTCTGATCTCTTCAGAGTTTTTTCAATCTCGTCCCTCAGACTCAAGCTGAGTTCTGAGGAAGGAGATATGGCTCTTGTGATGTACTGATTGCTGCCGCAGGGAGGCTCCTGACGGCGAAGATGGACAGAGGTTTCCTAATGGGATCGAAGGGTTAGAGACGTGATGGGCAAAGTGCACTGATGGCCTACGGGACTGTGTAGACAGGAGGAAAAATTTGAAGTTTATTTCAAGTCGAACCAGAAACTTATGGTACGTGCTATGAGTATGTATATATATATATATATATATATATATATATATATATATATATATATATATATATATATATATATATATATATATATATATATATATATATATATATATATATATATATATATATATATATATATATATATATATATATATATATATATATATATATATATATATATACATACATATATTCATATGCAAATCATGAAAGTGCGACGAAGGGCTAGGCTAGGTACAGCTGGTGTGTTCTGACGCCGTAGATCTGAGTGGTGCCAGCCGGTCAAATGCTCTACATTTCGGGGAAATTGAACTTCAGGCGAGGCAGAGTAGCTTCACCTCCCCCTACCCACCACCAGGGAGGAGGCGGCCATGTGTCTAGTCTCTCTGACGGGATTCAGAACTTCAGAAAAAAAAGACAAAAAGATTTCAGATGTTTGCACAGAAAGGAACATTTTTTTTTCCTTCGTTTTCTTCTCTGAAGGATGAAGTAAATGGCGTGACTGTTTTCCTGTTGGGGGCTGCCAGAGCGCGCCCTTCCTGCAGGGGTAATTATAGCACAGGGCACAGGCGTGGGGTCCTAAGGGGTCGGGTCCTCCTCCGCGAGTCGCCGCCTGCACCCTCTTATGCCCCTGTGGTTCTCACAGGTGAGAAGTATGATATCTCGTGACTTAAAGAGTCTCGAGGGGCAGGTCTCGAGGAGCAGGTCTCGAGGAGCAGGTCTGGAGCAGGTCTGGAGGAGGGGAGTGTAACCTGCACATTGGGGCCATCCTTCCTCGACCCCGTGGTTGCAGTGTAATGGATCTGGTGAGGTGAGGTTCCGGCCTTCCACTGGAATATAGATATCTGTCTACAGAGATATGTCTGCCTGTATCTGTATATCTGTCTGTCCATCAAAACACACACACACACACACACACACACACACACACACGCCTCCTACTTACACCCCTCATTCGCATCTACTTACACCCCTTACTCGTACGTGCCTCCTACTCACACACATAACATCCCTCGGTAGTACTCTGTTTACACCCTTCACTCTTCATCTCCGATACACATCTTTACTCTCTCCTCTTACCCAGTTCTACTTTATCTTCGTTACTACCCTACACGTTCCCTTATCTCCCCCACCATCCGCATCCACAAGCCTTTCCTCCCCTGCTATCTTATCCATCATTAACGTCTTTCCTTATCTCCCTGTCCCTTCCCCCTTATAGATCTACCCTACATTTCCTTCCAGTATCATCATCATTTCTTTTCTTCCATTATCCAGTAAAACCACCGCCGTAGCCTTCCTAACCACCCCTATTCCTCAACCCTGTCTCTCCCTACGCCATTAGGTTGTCTCCCTGGGCAGCATAATGGGGAGGTACGAGAGGGGTGCCCTGAGGCCACAACGCACCCCCCCCCACACACACACACGAACACATGACAAATATCTGGGTTAATCCATTGGATCCCAGCTGGTGAACCCACTTCCCCCCAGCTGGTGAAACTACTTCTTACCAGCTGGTGAACCTCACTTCCCACCAACTGGTGAACACATTTCCCACCAGTTGGTGGCCTCATTTCCCATGAACTAGTGACCCCGCTTCTTACCACCTTCCAGGATACACTCTACTTGCCAGTCCATTCCTGATGTATCATTATCAATACCTCGATCCCATCTGGATCAATTATTTCACACTGAGACTCGCTAACGATTGCTCAGTAACCACCATTCTTCGTCAAGGTAGCAGCTAACCCATACGACAGCTTAACAGAAAGAAAAAGAAAGACATGGAATTCTGATTTTGATCTAAATCAGCGCTGAAATTTGCCGACGAAAATTTTTCTTTATTCTTTTACCCCTAATGTGCCAGAGCCGTGAGGCTTAAACCCTTCGAAACCCCCTCACCGTGTTAGCTGGGAGGAGAGGACTGGCAGGACCCACCAGCCACAGGAACAACACTAAATTACCTTCGTGTCAAGCAAATATATAACAGAATATTACCCTCATGTAACATTATACCACCACGGCTTCCGGGGAATCCATTAATCTTAATCTAGACTCTGATTACCACCAACTCCATACCCAAGAACGATTCCCCTCCTCCTCCTCTTCCTCTTCCTCCTTCTCTTCTTCTTCCTCCTCCTCCTCCTCCTCCTCCTTCTCTTCCTCTTCCTCCCCCTCCTCCTCCTCCTCCTCCTCCTCCTCCTCCTCCTTCTCCTCCGCCTCTCCGTGTGGCTGTCAGATGATCCAACGGCCAGAGCTTGGGGAGGCAGTAATGATGACAGAAGGCTACAGTGTCACAATAATCGCCAAAATGAAGGAAATATCACCCGGGAAGCCAGCACTGACGTCACCCTTTGGCCTGGCTAGTGTCCTTGCGTTAATAGCTGTGGTCAACAACAATGATTTGCCACGTCCCTGGTGTGCACACTAAAGGGCGTGTTTCCCATCACATCACACACCACCAAGAGACGAGGGAATAGTCCCAAGGAACACAGATAGAGTTGGACGACGACATAGTTTTGTGGGACCAGACGAACAGAAGGAGTTAAAAAAAGATGATTCTATCAAACCATCAGCTTTTGTGAAAGATGTACACAGATACGAAAACATGCTGGGGGGAAATCGAGAGAGGACTTTGTCTATACGAACAATCAAGGAGAGAAAAGATATACTGGTGAGTGCTGCTTCCCTTCACCTCTGGAGTGTTGGAGTGGAGTGAGTTGGTAATGTCCATCACGGGTACCCTTACCTCCCCTCCTCCTCCCCTTCCCCTCAAAACCTGGCAGGTTTAGTGGAGACAGATGACGCCAGGGGGTCAATACAACACCGGGAAAATAGAAATAGCAAATAACAGTATCAGAAGGCGAGCCTCAGGGAGGCGAATGTGGAGAGAGGGGGGGAAAAAAAAAGACGTATGTCGTCTGCTTCATCAATTTACCTTCCTTGACCAACGTCTTTTTTTTCTCTTTCCTCTTCTCCTCACCTCCTCCCTCCTGGCAGCCCAACGTAGAGATAAAGTCCCATGAACAAGAAGGATGAAGCGAGAGATTGGTGAACGTCGACATACATTGTTACACACACAGACGTATGGATATGTATATATACTATATACATGCCCATATACACACAAGAACATACATATAATCTATATCACACACAGACAAATACACAGTAACAAACACGCACACATAAAACATATACACAAACTTGCCCACATACACACAAGAACATACATATAATCTATATCACACACAAACAAATACACAGTAACACACACGCACACATAAACATATACACAAACACACAAATACACAAAGGGCCTCAATCCTTCCATTCGACAAGAGTGGTGGCCACGGCAGACACTACAGCTCGTCAGCTGCTGGGCCACTGAGTCTCAAATTAGAGTTCAGCATTTTTCCACCTGTTGCCGTAGTGGGGGAATTGGGATGGAGTGCGTGGTGGAGTGGGATGAGGGGCGGGTGTTAGGGGGAATGGCTGGGAGAGGTTCTTTCTGGGATGAGCGGCAGGTGATAGGGATATAGCTGGGAAGGTTGTGGGGTACAGAAGCCAAGATTCTTCCTCACTTTAGCCTATGAAATGATGCAATTGGTACCTGACGTTTTAGAGAACAATATATCTAAGATAATTCATACTGCCATATTACGTGATGTGTACAATAGTATACACATGTTACGAGAGAGTTGGTGTATTACGTACAAGGCTTGTGGCAGTTCTTCGCAAGTGTCTGGGGAAGACTTAGAATGCCTCGTGACACGTAACAGTGGCTTAAAAACACTGCTGAGATGACAATTGAATATCTTGGTCTACCTCAGGGTGTGTCTAAAGTCGCCTTAAAGAACCTCAATATGTCACCATAAACGTTAGTAGAATCATGACTCAATCAAAAGTTCCAAAATACAAAGTTGAGATCTGTATTTATCTTTTCAAGGAAGACATTTCTGTAATAACTGTTGACCGTACAATATTCTGGATAAAGAATAAAAAAAAAAAGGTGATTGGTGTATATTGAACGTCCGGATGATTCAAAAACTATCAAAGAATGAGAGTATGTATGAGCTTAAAACAAAAAACAAAAAAAGAGAATATCAAGCGGATTAAAATCATCCGGATAGATATTTGCCAAATCCTACGTCACTGGTAATCCATGGATGAAGCTGGTGTCGGAGAGGCGAGCGATGCAGAGCAGCCTAACTGTCGCACTTCATCCAGAACAAACGAGGAATTGGAGAATGGAGAGAAAAAAAAATATACTTAAATGTCATTCCTCCCCTTTTAATTCCTCTCCTTTCAGTTCCTCCTCTTTTAAATTCCTCTCCTTTTAAATTCCTCCCCTTTTAAATGCCTCCCCTTTTAAATTCCTCCCCTTTTAAATGCCTCCCCTTTTAAATTCCTCCCCTTTTAAATTCCTCCCCTTCTCCCCTTTGTTACAACGGAGACAAATCGAAGGCATTCCTCTTGTGCGTTATCTGGGGGAGGAGTACAGTCGAGCCCGGAGTGTAGCGAGCCAGTCCAGATGGATCTCTGGCCATAACTTCTGTGGGATGAGAAATAAAGACAAATGGCTCAACTTGCGCGCTTGTGATCGGTGACCTGTCCCACATTCTTTTATCCGCCCCATAACAAGGAACAGGAATCTCTCTCCCATGGGAGGGGAAGGAACGGAAGGAGGGAGGAAGACAAAGAAAAGACGGTGTTCTACAACCGAATGCTGTAAGCTGAGAACACCTCTCTCTCTCTCTCTCTCTCTCTCTCTCTCTCTCTCTCTCTCTCTCTCTCTCTCTCTCTCTCTCTCTGTATACAGACGACGCTTGCATCATCGTCAGCGGACGGACTAAGAGTAACACATGCGTCCTCGAGACTATGGACCTTCTTACTCCAAAAAGGCGACCAACTTACCCTACTCTGATACGGAGCTCAAGTTTCAGGAGCCCCATAAAAAGTTGCCCTGGGCTAACATGACTAAAAGTATATGTGTCCGAGTTTACGCCAGGTACGTACATACATGTCGGCCGATGGTAGGAGTGTGGTAGTGGGATGGCTGAGAAAAATACCAGTGCCCCACTGATCCCACCTCATCCATTCCAGCCCCTCCCTCCTTCTGCGCCCCTCCCTCATCTTTATAGAATCCGGCTCAATCCAGGAATAATGTAATGTTGTTTGGATCACCTCTCGTCAGAGATTTAGGATTCCTTTTGAGCTTTGAGCTTAGAACGATGTCGGGAAACCAAGGGTTTTTGTCTTGTAAAAAAAACAAGATGAAACGAAATGAATATTATACAGCACTGGATAATGCCAAAGACGAAGACAAATATTTGGGATTATACCAATATCTCGTCTGATCTGGCATAACCAAAATGGGGATTATATTAATCTATTTACCTCTTAAAACGAAAGAAATATTAACGTTGCAAAATAAGTATTCCTTTGCCTCGGGGATTTTTTTTCTTTTTTTTTGATTTATTCATAAACATTGCCTGGGATCCGTGAGTTACACGTGTTTCTTGAGGTCGAGTCAAAGGCTGATGGACCACGGAGGTCTGGCGTCGTGGCCATGGGGGTCAAAGGTAATTTGGGGGGGGTCAGAGACAACGATGGTAGGCAGAGGTGGGCGGCTGGTTACCTGATCATTATATCCAGCAGTAAGTCTCCGTCTGGTCCATTCTGGGGGGATCAAAGCGCTGCGTTCTAACCCCACGAGGTTGAGATGATGGTCAGGCCCTAATAATCATCGCTGTACACACACCTCTCTCTCTCTCTCTCTCTCTCTCTCTCTCTCTCTCTCTCTCTCTCTCTCTCTCTCTCTCTCTCTCTCTCTCCCTCTCTCTCCCATCCCCGGCTGCCTCCCCCTGTTCCTCACTGTCATGAGGAGACATTAATAACTCTTACTTGAGGGCTGGACGCTCTTCTGTGTATTCCCTTGTCATTACCTGTCCCCTGAGAGACGTATTACTGCTGCCGGTGCGGGGAGGGGAAAGGAAAAAGATGAGATTGTGGGATGGTTATATCGGTGGGAAAGGAGGGGGTAGTGAAGTCCCCAGGGACTGGAGGAGAGGAATGGGAAAAAAAGGAAAAGAGAAAGAAGAAGCGGGAGGTCATGGCTAATAGAATGGAATAGGATCTTCCCTCCCTCCTTCCGTCCCACCTCATCGGTCGTGGAGATGTGAACTCAGCAAAGTTTACCATGTGGAAACTTTGGAGACGATGGCCAATGGGTCAGATGTCCCGCTGGACGAGTCCCTGTCTTATCTGCTATGGAAAAACAATTTGGTTTTAAGGAATTCGTCTTCATTTTTTTTTCTTTCTCTCTTGAACCGAAGCCTTAAGTCATGTCGTCATATACTGAATACTTCATTATCTTTCTTTTGATCTTAGCAAACGTGTCTTCTAGTGGCTCTTACATCGTCTTTTAGTTTCCAGTAAGAACCAGGAACTCGTCTTTTGGCTTGACCATTACCTCACCATACGGTTGTGGTTCATAAACATTCGTGGCTCGTCAACTCAGTGATTATAATTAGTCACTAGTCGAGTAGACTACGAAATCATACGTCACTTCAAAACTTCAAGCCCTTCATGTCTAACACTTATTATCATTCGGATGATTAATACATTTACGCGTGCAGTTAACCCCAAACAGCTTTTTATGTTTGAAGATTAGTGGTAGGTTCACATAACACACACACACACACACACACACACACACACACACACACACACACACACACATATATATATATGTATATATGTATGTATATATATATATATATATATATATATATATATATATATATATATATATATATATATATATATATATATATATATATATTTATTTTGCTTTGTCGCTGTCCCCCGCGTTTGCGAGGTAGCTGGTCATGTAATCGCCTCTATTATGCACATGGTATGAATCTACGGCTGAGGAGGTTGTCAACCTGTTTTCTTCTTTCATATTCTGATGAACTTGGGTTGGATCTCTTCGTGGAAGCCGTCGTCCAATCACGAAGTTTTCCTCATTCGGGTGACTTTCGTCACACGTCCATATTTCCACACTGTGGACGGCCTCCTCCCCCGTGTTACCTACCCCCATCATCTTCCGGCGTTATTACCCTATTCATGTTACCCCCCCCAAAAAAAAACCCACCACCACCACCACCACCATCACGACGCATCATTTTGTGTGCACCCCTACCAGCCAGGCAATCCCTGAAGCGCAAGTACGATCACCGGACCTCCCCACTTCAGCAATCCTTTAAATTCTACCCTTTCAGTGTCGCTTGCTCTGCAGAGTTACCTCCCACCCTCCCCCCCCACACACACACCCACACACACACACACACACACACACACACACACACCCACCCTTCTCCTGCTCTCCCCCTTTGACATCACCTTTTTTTTTTCTACCATGAGGATCAACCCCTGGTTTCGTGATTTCCTACTCCTCCTATTGGTGATACATTCATTTTCGACTTTAGTTTAGTTTACCAGTTTACTGTCAAGCCTTACCTTATCTTTTTTAAAGCATTAGTTTTCTCCCTTTCATTCTTACCCTCACTTCATTCGTTACTCTTTCCCTCTCAGTATTACCACCTTTTGAGCCGTTACTTTTCCCCGTTACCCCATCCCTTTCCGCGTTACTGCAGTCCCTAAGGCCTGACTCACACAAGCGGTTTGACCCGCGGCGGATCCGCGGCGGTTCCAACCTCTAATGTGAACAGAGGAGGCAGTTTCACCAGGCGGGAGCCGCGACACTGATCAGCTGGGCAGGAGTCCTGCCACTGTATAGTATCAACATGGACGTAGAGGAGGCAGCATGTCTCTGGCTCTTGCATAGGTGCAATTGACGGGAAACATGTTAGACTAATCCAACCTTCAGGCACAGGCTCCATGTATTATAATTACAAGAAGTTCTTCTCCACTGTCTTGCTGGCTATGTGTGATACAAATTATTCATTTACAGATACCAGATACAGATGCCCAGATACCAATAAAAAATAAATAAAAGTCAACTTGCACTTCCGTAGGTGTTGCCATACATCAGGATCATACTGCACGTGGATATCTGTGCTGGTTGTCATGACAACAGACCAGCGTTCTTCTGATTGGCTAGAAGCACGGGGTAAGCTAGCCAATGGAAAGCCATTCTGGCCTTGAAACCGCCTTGAAACCGCCAAGTGTGTACGCTCCCATTGGAACACATGTAAATCGACCCGCCGCGGATCCGCAGCGGGTGACTATAGATCTCGACCCGCCGCGGTTCCGCCGCGGGACGCGGTTGTGTGTGAACAGCTCCATTGACTTACATAGAAATATACCCGCCGCGGTTCGAACCGCGGCGGGTCAAACCGCTAGTGTGAACAGGCCCTAAGCAGTAACGTAGTTCAAACACGCACATGCGAGTGCATGCAATCGCAGACAGTAGTGCTACTAAAAGAATATAAAGTTAAAGTTACGCCAACATATATCCTTTCTTTCTAGATGTGTTAACGTGCTCAAAGCACTAGTGATATTGTACGACAACAACTTCAGATATTTAAGAAAAAAAGAAGAAAAAAAGGGTCCAGGTTGAAAAATATTTCTTTCAAAGGTAAGAGATCTTCTCCCTGTTGTGTAAAGAACTGGGGGGGAAAAAAAAAAACTTGTTAAACAAGTGGAATGTTAAAATCTTCGAACAATGTCATCGTATACTCAAAAGCTCAGTAAAAGCCAAGCAAATTGCATATCTAAATTCAAATTTGCTGACAGTGATGTGTGATGAGCTGGTCCAGACTGTATGGCATGTGTGTGTCTGTGTCTGTGTCTGTGTGTGTGTGTGTGTGTGTGTATGTGTGTGTGTGTGTGTGTGTGTGTGTGTGTGTGTGTGTGTGTGTGTGTGTTATGGGGAGACAGTTTTCCGCTTGCGTTGCCCCGTCTCTTTAAGAACCTTGTATGTATGCACCATGTCTTTACTCCGACGTGTGTATACACACGTGGGCGCTCTTCCAGGACCTGGGAAATGACGTAGTCGCTCCTCCGTGACCTTGGGAATGACATGGATGCTTCTTTCTAAACACACACACACACACACACACACAGGCCCCTTTGGTGTAGTGGTTACATCACTGACCATGAGTCTACACCCGGCCCGGCCGGGGTCAGGCCGGCAAGGGTTCGAATTCTGGGCCTGGCAGTCAGCCTACATCCGACTAAGGTGTTCATCCTACCCTCGCGGTCGGTCGATGAATAGGTGCCTGCCTTTCGCTTGGGCGTGTGTGTGTGTGTGTGTGTGTGTGTGTGTGAGTGTATCACACATACAGGAGTGTAGCATATATAGCGTTACAAGACGGGATGACACGAGCGTAAAACTCCCTCCTCCTCCTAACACACAAACAGTAATCACAAATGATAATCATAGATCGAAGGATGAACCAAAACATATTGCAGCGCGAATCTAAGAAAAATAAATACGATCCTCTTAATACCAAAGGCAAAGCATCTAAATCCCCAATTACAGGTAAGAATAAATATGCAAATCTCTGTAATAAGTGAGGGGGGAAAATATCAGATCCTCTTTTTCACCTCTTAAAGAGGACATGATTCCGTATAATTCCATGAGCCTCCTGGCAAAGCCTTGGATCTTATTAGATGTAAGAAATGAAATAACTATCAGGGGAAATATGGCTTCGTGTTAACGCCGCGAATATTAACTGGCCAGATGCGTTGGCGTGGCTGGAACGCCCTGGGAATACAAGATATCAAGTGAGTTAATACGCTGGTTTCTGAAGAGACGATCTCAGTGTAGCTTATTCACGCGCGCCTACTGGAGAGAAGGTCCAACCACAAAATAGCACTGATGTCATTAGCTTCCCGACACTTTTCCACAGCTCTGAACGTGATATGAGTTTCCTTTCGTAAGATGAATGATATGTATATTCTAAGGGAAAGAAATATGCAGGAGGGTGAAAGGCGTGCACGGGATGGAGTGAATTGGAATGATATGGTATACGAGGGTCGACGTGCTGTCAGTGGACTGAACCAGGGCATGTGAAGCGTCCGAGGTAAACCTTAGAAAGGTCTCTGGGGCCTGGGAGTGAACCAGTGCATGTGAAGCATCCGAGGCAAATCGTGGAAAGTTCTGTGAGGCCTGGTTGTGGAGAGCGAGCTATGATTTCGGTGCATTGCACATGACAGCTAGTAAAAGAGCGAATGTGGAGCTGTCTTCGTCTGTTCCTAGCGCTTCCTCTCTAAAGCGGGATACGGCGAGAGAGAGATGTCAAGTCAGCTACATAATAAGGCAGCGTCAGTGGTTGTGGCTGTGCTCATTCTGTCTCATCCATTATGACACACACACACACACACACACACACACACACACACACACACACACAGGCCTCCGTGGCGTAGTGGTTAGCGTTACTGACCATGATTTCGGGCGGGAAGGTTCGTCGACGTCGCTGTGACATACGTACCTTCCTTTAGTCAGTCATCCAACTGGGGGACTACCTCTTCAAAAAGGCCCTGACTTTAGCTGAAGAGCGAAGGACTTCCAGCTCACCTGTGCTTGGTGGGGGATGTATATGACGAGGGAAGAGCCGCCACACCCGAGCATATCTGTTGCGTCCAGTACGAAAGTGGGGGGGGGGGGGGGGGGGGGGGGGAGAACAAAGGAAAACCAAGAATAATGAAAACCAAGAATAAAGGGAAATGAAACTAAATAAAAACATAGGAAGTACGTAAATCACTGAAATAGAGATTGTCTCGAACGTTAAGATTTTAATTAAAGTCACTACTACTAGCCAATAGAAATTTGCGATCAATTGCAGCGCATTTGCATAAAAGAAGCTGGACTTCGATACATCAGGTTCTAATTAATATCAAACAATCAATGGAGCGCCAATTATCGAGGATGTAACAGAGTCTTCCACCTTATTGGATGGGGGTAGGTTGGTGGATGTGTGTGTGTGCGCGAGGGCTCTATCCACTGCAAACCCACCACCCACCCACCCAACCCACGCACCCACCCAAGACACACCCCTCCCCTCAACTCACCAGACAGGCCAGGATGGGACAATACAGAGATATACACCGAAGAAATAAACAAGTCATCTCCCACAATTTCAGTGAAGATATCCAAAAAAAAAGGAAATGTCTTACAGCTACTTCCAGTATGTAAGTTAATATCTTGAACCATCCGTAACATCTTGTACCAAGTGGAAGATAAGATATCAGTAAATGCTTTGACTTTGACCTGCGCTACAGCCTCTGACCAGATACTGCTGATGAGGAAGGCAAGATGGTCAGCGACCAGCCTATTAAGACCAGGTACTGCTGCTGAGGAAGGCAAGATGGTAGCGCGACCAGCCTATTAAGACCAGGTACTGAGGAGGAAGGCAAGATGGTTAGCGACCAGCCTATCAAGGCTCTAGCAACAACATATTGCTTATGACCCGCGAGGAAAGGAACTCTCTGCTTCAGAAACATGATTCTCATCGTTTCCTCGGCTGGCTACTTCTGCAGGAGGAGATTCCTCGAGTCTATACAACCCTGTATGTTTCACATATCGTATCAAGAAATAATTCTATTGAAAAACTTGAGATCAATAAGGGGATTGTGCTGAATAACATTATAGTAGCATCTTGTTTGTGTTGAATAACATTATAGTAGCATCTTGTTTGTGTTGAATAACTTTATAGTAGTATGTTGTTTGTGTTGAATAACTTTATAGTAGTATCTTGTTTGAGCTGAATAACATTATAGTAGTATCTTGTTTGTGTTGAATAACATTATAGTAGTATCTTGTTTGTGTTGAATAACATTATAGTAGTATCTTGTTTGTGCTGAATAACATTATAGTAGTATCTTGTTTGTGCTGAATAACATTATAGTAGTATCTTGTTTGTGCTGAATAACATTATAGTAGCATCTTGTTTGTGTTGAATAACTTTATAGTAGTATGTTGTTTGTGTTGAATAACTTGTATATTAGCATCTTGTTATTCACAAGAGACATGCCAATGTTGTGAAAATAGATAATCGATGTTTACAGAAGTTGCCTAAATCCTTCAGAACGAGCTGTCGCTTGTCTGATGTTTGATCAACCCCTCGTAAGGAAATGGTCGTCGTATTACAACTTAAGATTCGTGAAAAAGAAAAGGAAATACGTCATTTGCACCACATGTTAACTGACGAGAGGTAATTCCAAGTTTACCAACCCTGTTGCCTGTAGTCCTGAAGACAGTATACGGTAGTGTGTGTGTGTGTGTGTGTGTGTGTGTGTGTCCATCCATAACTCTAAACCAATCTGCGTACATAAGGCAAGAACATTTACTATTTAAGAAAGTTAATAGTTATCCCTCTTATGTCCCTCAAGTTATCTCCAGTTTAGTTGTGAGTTAAGCGTCGCGTATACCATGAGACCACACATCATACTTCTGGCAATGCTTATGTGGGCAGCAGCCGCGCCGCCCGGCCGGCAAGCACTTCCCAACCCCCGTCGGCTTGACTGAAACTGTCGTACACTTATAATGGAAAGAGAGAAGGTGTGTATGATTCTACCTAGACGAGTAATGCTACTGAAGACGTGACATAAGTCTATAAAGATCAGTAAATTATCTACTCATTATACTTCTTCACCAACATGTACGTACCTTTTTATCTTATACAACTTCCCCTTAACTAAATCTTGTACTTACCTGTTACATAATGAACAGGTAGTACATGCTATTACGATAATTTCTCTGCTGGAAATATCAAATATATCTGTCCCTTTTTCTTTATGCTCAGAGGCCTAAGAATATATGCCTATCTTAAAACATTTAGAGCATCGAAGGTAAGAGATAAAGAAACACAGGAGACGTGTGGCGGAGGGTAAACCAGGCAGTATATATGGGTGGCACACATGACCACCAAACAAGAAGCCTGCGTGTCACGGTGATGGTTATTTAGAGGAAGGGCGTGACTGGCCTGAAGAAGGAGGAGGGAGGTTCTGGAGGGATGATCCAGAAAAATCAGCAATCTAATACCCACAAGGTTGTGTGGAGGAAGATTAGCAGTAATCACCTCGACCTAGGGAGCGATTAGCTGATCTTTATCCTTTCATCCCAGGGCGGGAATGATTAGATTATCTTTCTATCTAATAGAAAATGATTCATCATTATCTTGTCTGTGTATCAACAATATAGATATAAACTAGGCTCCATCAAGAGTTCAAGGTTGAAAGAATATGTTATACATGATAGGAAAATTGCAAGAAAGGCGTATATTCCTTACAAGAGAGAGAGTACTTGTGGCGTGATCATGCCAGACAGGGAGTTGCTGGTTGTAGACAGAGTTACTCAGTTACGTGGATAAGCAAGCCACAGAGACCCCAAGGTCCAGGCATGGTGGTCTGGCTTTACTGAAAAAAAGATGCCCTCATCTTAAAAGCAGTGGAAGAAAACGATAGCGAAGCAAAGAATGAGAGAAAAAAGAGATGAAGGAAAGAGAACGTACGAAACACTGAAAATAAGGCCGACAGAAAAGACCAGATAACGAGCGAAGGCTTCTCATGGAGAGAATAGCAAACACCCTCACACCAAGCACGGTGGCCCGTTACCTTACGTGTCTGGTTGTTAACCTAAGCCACTTGAGAGAGAGAGTGAGTCTCGCTTAAGACAGGCAAAAAAGAGAGAGGGACACACGGGATCAGGTAGGATTCCCTCCCCGAAGCTCTCGGCCTCTGTGTCTCCTCTCTTGACAACGTAACAACACACGCTCCAGGATGTGTCATAATTTGTCTTAATGTTCTGGCTTTGTCTGTGTATTACGGGGGTCCTCCTTGTTATTCAGCAGTTGCTTCTGACAGTCGGTTTACCTTTTCTCTCTCTCTCTCTCTCTCTCTCTCTCTCTCTCTCTCTCTCTCTCTCTCTCTCTCTCTCTCTCTCTCTCTCTCTCTCTCTCTGGTCCGGGAATGATTCTCTAGACCCAGACAGATATCATTACCATACGAAATGAAGTGTCCTTGCTTCGTGAAGAATTGAAAACATCTCATTTCACACGCACCCATCCAAACACCCACACCCACACACACACTGACACACACACACACACACACACACACACACACACACACACAGAAGTCTTCAATCACTCTTTTAACTACAGTTAGACACGACTCCACTTCACACCCTCCAGTCACATTAAATGGACAGCCACGCCAAGAGACCAAAACACCAAGCATTCTGAGCTCCGCATATGACATATACATAACAACACTCACACTCCCTCCACCCCAACCACCACCTGCATGAATAACATGAACATAAAAGCAAAGGCAACAAACAAACTAAATGTCCTTCAGAACACTACCTAACACCAGATTTGAACAAGAAGGAAGGAATCACACACAACATTTTCTACAATCATTTCATGAACTCCACTTTGATCTACGTCTCACCTGCCTAGTCATTCACCCCCTCAAAAGCACGTATGACAAAGTTGAATACCACATAAGATAGTGGATATATATATATATATATATATATATATATATATATATATATATATATATATATATATATATATATATATATATATATATATATATATATATATATATATATATATATAAATATATATATATATATATATATATATATATATATATATATATTATATATATATATATATATATATATATATATATATATATATATATATATATATATATATATCATTCAATGTGCAGAAGTAATTTACGTACCACATTATTCAATAAGGCTGGAGTGTGTGAATTATGGTTCACATTATTCACTTAAGTTGAAGTTGTGTGGCATTATGAACTTAGGTGATTATACTGGCTCTGGATTATGGTCTCAGCTGATGGAATGGCTTCGACCTGCGATTTGAGATGGAACGACCGTTGACCTCAGATGATGGTGTGGTGATGAGGTGTGACCTCAGATGATGATGTGGTAATGAGGTGTGACCTCTGTTAATGGTGTTGTAATGATGACCTATGACCCCAAGATGATAATGATGTCACTATGACCTGGGACCTCAGAGAGTGGTATGGCTATGACTTGTGACCTCAAATGATGGTATGACTATGACCTGTGACCTGAGATGATAGTACGGCTGTGATCTATAACCTCCAATGATGGTACGACTCTCTCCTGTGACCTTAGATGGTAGTACAACTATAACTTTTGACCTCACATACTTGCGTTGTAACAACCTATGACCCCAGAAGGATAAGATTGTGAGGCAGTTATTCTGTGAACCTTAGATAATGATGTAGTTCTTATGTTGTAACTTCTGACTTGAACTGATAAGATAATTGAGCTGTTGAGGTGTCAAGTGATAACGTATCTTCATGGCCTTAATCCCTAACTGGTTGCCAGAGAAATTCTAATGCGCCGACTAAAAAAAATGATGTTTCAATCTTTATCATTTAAATCATTACAGATTATATCGTCATTGGCTTCTTTTTCCATGTGATAATGGCCCATAGTGTCATCAAGGAGTACTGTTCCTATTGCACTGTCTTGTTCTTCTCTTTCTGTAGCCAAGATTAAACTCAAGTCTTCTTTCTCTTTTTTTTTTCAGGTTTGGGTATGACTGAGCAGCGTCTGTGTCCCCTCACGATGACATCTGAGGTTCTATTATCTTACCAAAAAGTGCACTTCCGAACTGTCTGATGAACTTTGTAAAAAAGACCGTGGTATATTCTGTAAATCAAAGTTTTTACGAAGATTTACAGATCGCCTTCAAAAGCATGATTGATAAACTAGATTATTTCATTTACAACACTTCTCGTCGATGTTTGGCGAGGACGCTCTGGCAGATATCTAAAGTCTGTCGAAATAAGTGAAAAAAGCAAAGAAAATCAAGAGGTATGAATGAAGTGCGTTAGATATCTAGTTCACTAAGAATTAACATCATGAGGATCGGATTTATGGAATCGTATACGCCATCTTTAATTCAGTTTGATATGCAATGATTATAACACCCTGAGCTTGATGTATTGGATTCTACACTAATCCCTTCTTATACACGATTACCTTCTCTTTCTCTGCAGTATGACGTTACTGGCGAGGCTAAACACCCCTGGACACCGCTGGCTTGATTCTCTTCAGAATGTAACTCTAATCATCCTAAATGTAATTAAGATTCATAAGTGTTTATGCCAGGTGAAATCCTTTATGCCCTAATAATACGATATCCTCTCATATAATTAGACGAGATAATTATAATGAATTTGTCTCTGGTGCGCATATCTAGTCATTATGGAGAACATTCTTAGTTTTTTTCTCTACTGTAATTATCTTTAATAGCTCCTAATTAAATCGTAGATTACAGCTTCGATATACGTAGCCTCAAGGGATTTCATATTTCTCAAGATACATACGTTTACACTCTCGTATGGATTTCCCTTGAGTCAGAAACCTTCGATTGCCTTCATCAACGGCCATAACTCAACAGCCTTTCTCAGCAGAGAGAGAGAGAGAGAGAGAGAGAGAGAGAGAGAGGTGGAGAAGGGTTAAGTTTGAATTATGCAGTTCGTAATGCACTATTGGCTGGAATGGCGACTCATAACGAGCATTCACCTTCTTGAATGACCCTTTAATGCTCAAGTTCTTGAATTGAGCCTTATGACCTTCATTAAAGGGAGTTTCGACAATTAATGGTCGCATCTGCAGATGTAAGCAAAGGGAACGAAAAGTTGAAATGGTGATCATCATCTACATGGAGGAACTTTTCCCGTCGTCAGGGAAAGTAATTTATCCTTGCTCTCTCTCTCTCTCTCTCTCTCTCTCTCTCTCTCTCTCTCTCTCTCTCTCTCTCTCTCTCTCTCTCTCTCTCTCTCTCTCTCTGTCTTTCTCTCTCTCTCTCTCCCGTGTTAGTCCCACGTCGGGGTAAACATCATAACGGGAATTTGTAGATAGATGGCTCGTCTCTCTCTCTCTCTCTCTCTCTCTCTCTCTCTCTCTCTCTCTCTCTCTCTCTCTCTCTCTCTCTCTCTCTCTCTCTCTCTCTCTCTCTCTCTCTCTCTCTCTCTGTGTGTGTGTGTAGGGTGGATGTGTCTGGCCCGAGCTGTGTAGGGATGGTCATCATAATTATATTTAGGAATTATATTTCTAAATTAATGATATTTTCAAACACCACAGACGTTGAGCCCAGATGGGAGGCAAAGGTGGTATGGCCTAAGAGTAAGACGGTACGACCCGTAAGTACGACGGTACGACACGAAATTATGAAAAGCTTTGATAATATCTCGTTCTACCAAGGCACTTGAGGGTAGGCCGGTCTGAGGGTAGGCCAGTCTGATTTCAGTTATAGTGCTGGATACACATTCAAATGAGGCGAGGTCCTTTTTCTTCAAACAGTATTGGAGTTATTTACCTACCGACTGCAGTGGCTGAGAGCAGTACCACAGATACGTTTATAGATTAGAGTTTCTGATCACTTCTCCAATAACAAAGAGCCTCGTAAGGGTCCAGTGGTCGGTCGCTGTTTCAGTTCCCTTTGCGTTCCATTGTGATTCATTTGTCTTCTGTCCCTTCAGAACCAAGTGTCGTCTCGTCGTAGTCTCTGGCCCAAACCATTATGCTCAAGTGGTTGATGAATCTTTGCCTTCCACTCGAGGTCAATGTCTATGGAGTGTACAAGATATTCATAGAAGTTCTCGTGATTATTAAAGTCACCACTTTATTAAAGTCACCACTTAAGGAAAATGGCGCTTAAATATCATCCTTAGAACTTATAAACTTTTTGATCCTAATTTTGAAGAATTACTGTTGTAGCTAATGGTTGTATACATATATTTGCATACATTAATAGAGATGAATTTGAAATAATTTATGAGGGAAGTGAACTTTATTTTGCTGTTTATATGCTAAAATTTGAAATATTCATGACAATGTTCGTGGTGGAGAGCATTAATGGACACACACACACACACACACACACACACACACACACACACATACATGTATACACATGTGCAATTTGAATAAGAAGTGATGAAACTGTAAATGTTCACTTTATACAATTATGTTGAAAGATAGTCTAATGACAGCAGAGAAAACTCAAGAGATCGGGGAAAAGGGGGTCCCAGGATTGTAGCGCTCGCTCCTCATAGAGATACAAACAGGTCATTATACACATACACATACTCCAAGTAGCTAGCATTGTAGAGACAATAATGTAAATTTACGTTGAGCAACTGAGAGACTTATACGTCAATGTAAACATCTGTATGAAACGTTTTTTTTTTTTTTTTTTTTTTTTTTTTATACTTTGTCGCTGTCTCCCGCGTTTGCGAGGTAGCGCAAGGAAACAGACGAAAGAAATGGCCCAACCCCCCCCCCCCCATACACATGTACATACGTCCACACACGCAAATATACATACCTACACAGCTTTCCATGGTTTACCCCAGACGCTTCACATGCCTTGATTCAATCCACTGACAGCACGTCAACCCCTGTATACCACATCGCTCCAATTCACTCTATTCCTTGCCCTCCTTTCACCCTCCTGCATGTTCAGGCCCCGATCACACAAAATCTTTTTCACTCCATCTTTCCACCTCCAATTTGGTCTCCCTCTTCTCCTCGTTCCCTCCACCTCCGACACATATATCCTCTTGGTCAATCTTTCCTCACTCATTCTCTCCATGTGCCCAAACCATTTCAAAACACCCTCTTCTGCTCTCTCAACCACGCTCTTTTTATTTCCACACATCTCTCTTACCCTTACGTTACTCACTCGCTCAAACCACCTCACACCACACATTGTCCTCAAACATCTCATTTCCAGCACATCCATCCTCCTGCGCACATCTCTATCCATAGCCCACGCCTGGCAACCATACAACATTGTTGGAACCACTATTCCTTCAAACATACCCATTTTTGCTTTCCGAGATAATGTTCTCGACTTCCACACATTTTTCAAGGCTCCCAAAATTTTCGCCCCCTCCCCCACCCTATGATCCACTTCCGCTTCCATGGTTCCATCCGCTGACAGATCCACTCCCAGATATCTAAAACACTTCACTTCCTCCAGTTTTTCTCCATTCAAACTCACCTCCCAATTGACTTGACCCTCACCCCTACTGTACCTAATAACCTTGCTCTTATTCACATTTACTCTTAACTTTCTTCTTCCACACACTTTACCAAACTCAGTCACCAGCTTCTGCAGTTTCTCACATGAATCAGCCACCAGCGCTGTATGAAACGTGTCATGATGAATATATAAAAAAAGAAATAGCCCAAAGGAGTTTTATATTCATATTAAACGTAAGAGAGTCATTACCCAATTAAATGGTCCACTCATTGCGGAAAATGGAAGCTTGGCTCCAGTTAACGAAACCATTGGCAATGATTTTATATAATTTCTTTACATTTGTGTTTACAGTTTGAAGGCACAACACTTATCCCTAATCCAGTTCCATTGGCAAGAGGGGGAGATGCTGTGCAACATATTGACACAAGAGATGAAGCTATACCATCAACAGTAAATGAAATAAAAAATAAAGAAAACGGTCATAGTCCTTATTTCTATGAGGACTTTACTGGATTTACTGTTTGGAACACCTGTGTGTTGTTGTCCAGCTGTATCCACTAATCTATGAGTTTCTGTTCCCTTCCACTATCACATACAGCTCCGTGTGAACCCAGTGGTCTGTGTGTTGCCCGAGGTTGTTCGTCGTAACCTTATTCGCCAGCTGTTGATGGTCCTGGCGAAGAAGAAAAATCAGATCTGAATGGCACAAGTTTCACGGATACGCGGAAACTTCCTTCAACGAAATGGAGGTAATTGAAATATAACCGGAAGGGAAACTTACGCTTAATCACCTAATATGATGTCAGCACATAGTATACTGCGACAGCGGACGGATAAAAGTTTTCTTATTAACTTAACAGAGGACATTAAACGAGGGTTTTATTCTTACGTTTGCACAGAGACGTTGGAGAAAAGACACAGAGATAGATATGAATGTTCGTCCATCTCTTCGCCAGGTACGTACAGGAACATTCACTGAACGCCAGAACATGGTAAAGACCCTGTTATATGCCACTGATGTTATCACCTCACAGCAAACCTCGTGTCAAGAGATAGAGAGATAGAGAGAGAGAGAGAGAGAGAGAGAGAGAGAGAGAGAGAGAGAGAGAGCTTCGGAAACTCCAACTTTCAACCCCACTCCGAGGCAAAAACCTGGGCAATTCTTTTACCAGTTTACTGGATCGAAAAATGTGTATCCTTTGTCACCCACTCCCCTACAGCTGAGCCGACGGGAGCCAAGAGATTTACCTCACATTAGAGTTGTACGAAGCTGTCCCAGTGTTTACAATGTCGCGCTAAACAAGCTGCCGTAGTTTCTATGGCCTTTATTTATGGTACAATTATTCCCAGGTCGGCGCTGAGTTCTCTTGGAACGCTGTTGGCGGCATCTGGGCCAGCCCTAGGAGAGGGTGATATGTTTCCCAGGTAATCAGGCCGAAGCAATACGCAGAGCCGAGAGAGAGCGTAGCATTTACGGTTCCCTATACAGCGAGTGTTTGGTCGCTGGTGTTTTAAATCCCTGTGCACGAGATGCACGCACACACACACACACACACACACACACACACGAAAGCTGGGATCAGTCATACACGTGTGCACGTATTTGATTATGCAAACATGTGTAAGTATACATAAATAAACAAGCTTGAAAAACAAGCGGATGATTTTTTCCGCCCAAGTGAATATTTCGTTTTCCTTTAGCTTAACCGGAGCCATTAACGGGTGCTGCCAAATGAGACCGCTTATTTGCTTTTCCCCGCGTCCTCCGGTTCTCAACTTCTCTCTCTGGCTTGATACTTCACCAGCAAGTTCTTGGAGCTCGCTGCCAAATGGCTCTTGAGGAAACTTCCCCTGGATGATCAATATCTATGTCACCTGG
>NC_092271.1:16767028-16859528 GCF_036320965.1 Panulirus ornatus | reverse complement strand
CATCTAACAACCCCAAGACATTTATTGATCCACATCTAACAACCCCAAGACATTTACTGATCCACATCTAACAACCCCAAGACATTTACTGATCCACATCTAACAACCCCAAGACATTTACTGATCCACACTTAACACAGCAGTAATGGTAGGAAGACATGATATATTCCAGATCCGGCTTAACATTGATGTACGAGGATAGTTCAGTGTTATATATGGGACTTGATTTCATACCGAGTGATTGAATTACGACGGTCACCATATTTCTCCATCAAGGGTTTAAAAAAAAAAAAAGCGAGAGAGAGAGAGAGACAGAGATTTCTGAAAGTGGCATTTGTTATTTAGCTCAGCAATTGGCATTTGATCCTGATTGGCTCTCTTGTGGGCACAGCGTGTTAATTGGCTGATTTGATCGGGTTAAAGCTGTATTTTGATTCGTTCGCCAAAATATCCTGTCATATGAAAATGTTGTCAGGTGGCATATTCATTATATATATATATATATATATATATATATATATATATATATATATATATATATATATATATATATATATATATATATATATATATATATATATATATATATATATATATATATATATATATATATATATATTAGTCTCGTGACAAGATGATTGTGTGTTTGTCGTGTCGAGTTCAGAGCGAAGACGAGGAAGTGACGTTGGCTACACACACACACACACACACACACACACACACACACACAGTAATGACTCAACAAGCACCAAACAACTATATAACTGGCCTCCAAGGGTCAGGTCAAATGCCAGGCCATTGTACCTAAGGGTCATGTTGTCCTGCTGTACACGACTGATGTCTGATAAACAATTTACCAAATCTTTTACAAACTGTCGGGAAAATAATATAATTCTTCTCCTCTGGGAAACCTGCATCCTAACGAATAATGTTACACAGAAACTAAAGAAATGATACGTAATTGCTGGACAAATTCTCTAAAAAGCGAAGGCATTAAAACTGAGGCTATTTCAACCAATTCACATTCATCATACCCAGCTTTATCCTCAGACCCACAAAAATATCGTCAACAAACTAACATGTTATGAATCTTTTACCAAACCAAGAAATGGACGTGTTTGTACATAAATCCTCACAACAACAATGATAATAAAAATCCTCCTTTGCATAAGTAATCTGCTTAGTAATAATGATAGTCGAATATTTACGTTGCTGGAGGGATTGTAACAAATGGACCAAGGTTGTTTATCATGCAGACAACCCGTGTCTGTATATGTTTATGTCGGTGTTTGCCTTACAGATGTTCCGCTAGCTGCCTGTTACAAATGGACCAAGGTTGTTTATCATGCAGACAACCCGTGTCTGTATATGTTTATGTCGGTGTTTGCCTTACAGATGTTCCGCTAGCTGCCTGTTTGTAGTTACCTCCTTCGTAAGGTTAGGTACTTGATGGTAGGTTACCCTATTCCAGCAGTGAGAATAACATGTATTAACTGGTGGTAGGTAGCCCTCCTCCTAATAGATAGGCTGACAGGTAGGACTTAGTGGTATTTAACCCCCCCATCCTAAAAGTTAGGCTCGCAGGTTAAACTTTGTGGTATTAATCCCTTCCTAAAGCTTAGGCTGACAGGTAGGACTTAGTGGTATTTAACCCCCCCCCCCTAAAATTTAGGTGGTTCACAGGTAGTACCCAGAGGTATTAACTCCCCTCCACACTCAGGCCCACATGAAGTCCCTTGTACACTAAGTTAGATCCCTACAACGAGGCCGCGCCCCTCCCCCTTGTGTACCTGCTGGTATTGTCCCCTTCTGTACAACACTACCATCCAGTGCTTGTTGCTAGATGACTCCCTCCCTATAGCACTTACTTGGTAAGCATCCTTGGTAACTAGTGATAGCAATCCACTTCCCTCTCCCTCTCTCTCCCCCTTTCCTCCCTCCCTCCCTCTTTCCATCCCTCCCTCCTTTCCCTACTCCCTCCCTCCTTTCCCTACCTCCCTCCCTCCGTTCCTCCAGAGTGCAATAAACATGGAAGATCATATGGTTTTATGGGAGCTGTTGTGGTCTCAGTCATAAAGATGGAGCGTCTCTCGACATCCATAAATCTCCCCGTTAGACGGTATGGCCACGTATTGTCTGTTAATGGCTCCTTACATGAGATATAGACAAATAACTGTTGGAGTTACGATCACTATGTGTTTGGTGATACGTGTCATTATGCAGAGAAAGTTCTATATTTTCCTCTTTTTCTTCTTCTTCTCTCCAGTAGGTATGATACCCTATTTATATACGTTTTATATAGATCTTTTTCTTCTTCTCTCCAGTAGGTATGATACCTTATTTCTATACGTCTTATGTAGATCTTTTTCTTCTTCTCTCCAGTAGGTATGATACCCTATTTATATACGTCTTATATAGATCTTTTTCTTCTCTCCAGTAGGTATGATACCTTATTTATATACGTCTTATATGGATCTTTTTCTTCTTCTCTCCAGTAGGTATGATACCTTATTTATATACGTCTTATATAGATATTTACAGATAGAGTCAAAATCAAATGTTTTCATACCTGTTCGATTCTCTTAAAATCACCTATGAGGCTATCCGAAATAAGGGACTTTTCAAGTACTATTCGAACATATCTCAACAGGCTGATGTAATGACGTTGTCTGTAATTACGTAACTACATAAATGGAGATTTTCTTCTCCCCTGGCAATTCAAATTTCGAGATATCATCAAAAAGGTCTTTCTAAACCCCACCCTTCTACCCCCTCCTCAAGGCAAGTTATAGGCATCCAGTGAGTTAAGATCTTGTAACATATGGTGCCATATTCTCGATCGCTACACTTGAACTCTCATTAACACATAACTCACTGAAAAGTTTTCTTCCAATCAGAGTCCTATTGATTCGAATCCCCTCATTTAAGAACTCATTAATTCACTAATTCAGCATCAAAGAGTATCAAATTTACGACTCCTTCAGTGATTACAGTTTCATATCCCTTTTTTAGAGGAAGGGATACAGCATAATACCCACGTATGACATTCTGTGTCATACATGGCGACGAAGAGGGGCGGGTAAGGCAACCTTCCCTTTAAAACTAGTCTTTTTAAAACTAGGAACAGGAGAGGGATCCAGGAGAGGAGTTTCTTCTAGTGGGCTCATTTTTTCGTCTGTTCCTGATGCTACCTCGGCTGAGCTAAGCTAGATAGGCAAGCAGGTGTAGAAATGAAATCAAAAGTCTTCGTAATCTCTTCAACATAATCCATCAGAGACTTCAGTGACTTATAACTCAGTATACAACCGATCTATCTACCATTCACCACATGATATAGGAATTCGTCATTCTAGCGGAGGCATTCATCCAGAGCCCTTAACGTCGGCATTTCTCTCACCTCTCAGTGTCGCAATCCACTCCGGAAACTTTCAAAAGGAACTCATCCAAAACCGAACAACACAGGACTCCATCTGGATCACTTGTAACAGAAGTCTATTGATTCTCTATGTCTGTGTATCCGTCATTTGATAATCATGATTCACGGACGCAGGGCGTGTATAAGTACGTAGATCATGGTGTCCTGATCGCTTCCACTTTTACTGGAGTAAGTCTTTTGAAACCTATTTCTTCGTGGCAGTTTTCAAGTCCTTGGTCTCATTATCACCTCCGTCCATTCAAGAATCACATATCTTAAAACTTCTTCAGTTAAAGAAAAAGTAATTATTAACCAAGTATCGAGAGATCTTTACTCTTTAAAACATGATTTTGATATGTAAGTTATCTAATGTTAGTAAATGGACAACCCTGTCTTCTAGATGTATGTTAACATTCAGTAAACTTTACTTACCTCATCGCGTCATTTAGAATTCCGTTTCAAAAGAAGAGTTAGATACTCCATGAATTAGGAGAGCATCGATCCTAATTTCATGAGTAACTGAATATCAGAATCTCATCAATCACTCAACTTTATATCAATGTTTCATCAATCACTTTGATATCAGCGTTTCATCACAGTTTCACGAATTTCTCAACAATGAAGTTTAGATTACTGACTCAACAACATAGTTTCGTCCATTACCTTTAACTCCACTTTCTTAAATCATGATCAGAGTTTCGTCAATTACTCATCGTTTCAAGCTGATTATTGACCCAACATCATAGCATCATCAATGACCCAGCATCGTACGCTCCATCAGTTAACCAGAATGATAATATCAACCAGTCTCTCTATCATCGTATGCTAATAAATCCTGATCATACATTATTCCCCCCTTCTACTTCTCTGCCCCAGTAATTACTTAAAGTCTATAAGAAATGCCTCAGTAACGTCTATTATCTAAAGTCTATAAGAAATGCCTCAGTAATGTCTATCATCTAAAGTGTATAAGAAATGCCCCAGTAATGTCTGTCATCTAAAGTCTATAAGAAATGCCTCAGTAATGTCTATCATCTAAAGTCTATAAGAAATGCCTCAGTAATGTCTATCATCTAAAGTCTATAAGAAAACAAAGGCTACATTTTACGTCCCTTAGAAACCCTTCCATATGGACTTGAATGCACTTGAATATATATATGTATATTCAGATCCCTAAATGTATTCATACTTCTTGTGTGTAAAATAAACTTGATTATATCAACTTCGACACATCATTCGCTAATAGACGTTAAGGTGTTGCTTATACGCTGTAACGATGATCTATACGAGACTTTCGCCATAGCCACATAACACCTGAAGCCGACGAATCTTACAACGAACTTCATTAAGTCTGTGATGTAACTAAAGGTAAGAGGACCCGTCTCTCTTTAATTACATCCCCCAAAAAAAAAACTTAACTAAGTCTCCCACCTTCCTTTAATTCCTAATTAGAGTTTTAATTAATCCAAGGCTTTGAGTGGTATGGTTGAATGATCTTAAGAATTTAATCTGTTCTAAGATTTTTGAGTTTTGCGTAAGGTCAAGCTGATGAGTCATTGGTATCTTCGTATTATCATTTTGTGGCCAGGACATACACACACACACACACACACACACACACACACACAAACACACATAAATGTACACTAGCAAGGGCACAAAGGCACAAACCCACACTCACAAAACACATGTGGACATGCGATCTAGGAACGCCATCAGTCATCGACCTCTTGAGGACACTTTTATGCTGAAACTTCAGGGAGAAAGTTCTACATAGACGAGAGGCAAAGAGCAGGAGGTAATGCTCGAGGAAGGAGGACCTCTCTCTCTCTCTCTCTCTCTCTCTCTCTCTCTCTCTCTCTCTCTCTCTCTCTCTCTCTCTCTCTCTCTCTCTCTCTCTCTCTCTCTCTCTCTCTCTCTCTCTCTCTCTACTCCCAGTAACGTATGTCAGCATCCTCCCTTCGGTATGCGAGAACCTTGGGATCATTGCGATGGATACAAAACACACACACCAGGACCATTGTGTCCTTTTCGAAGCTGTTTGTAATAATTTAGGTCTACTTGGTCTTCTAAATCTAACTGATATTTGAGTCTTAGTCCTTTAGAATAGTTATATGGATTTAAAAAGTTTAGATACTCTATACAAGACTTTTCTATATAGATTAAAAAGAATTAATGTAGACTTGATGAGATAAGGGGTATATATATCACTTCACCAAATACTACAGGAATCATTTTATTCTCAGGTCTACGTCTGTGATCCGTGATTCATTCACCCGACTTTCATTTTAGACTCTGGAGGAGAGCGTGTCACTTAAAGAGTCATGCGTGCAGTGGGCCACAGTAGTGCTCATCCTTCTGGTATTCATCCTCCTGCATTTCGTCCTGATGGAGTCATAGCCTACGAGCCACACATCCAGGCCAATTACTTCCGTCACTAACTCAGCCTGTAATTGGTTTCTCGTAACATCCATCACAGAGCAATAATTCGTCCCGTGAGTCAACACCGGAGTGATCTATTACCACAGTTAACCACTCTACGGTGGCTGACACCACATGAAATCATGTCGACCATGATATATATATCTTTTACTCCATGATTTATCCCCATAATGGCATGCCTTTTAAGTTTCCTTCCCACAAAGAATTTTGTTAAGAGCTCATTTCCATAAGCACTTAATTCTTTTTTTTCAGCACAGCCTTAAGGAATTTTTCATGCTACGCTCATTCCTCTTTGGGAGAATCGATCCTGAATGAGTCTCCCTTAAGCAGGATCCAACCCTCGTAAGAGATTCCTTTAAGAGTTCCTCCTTAGTGAATCATCTGCTTAAGAACTCATCCTCTACTACCCATCCCTACAGGAGGACCATCTTTCAAGAGTCCTCCTCTCTTGTGGTCTCCATTACTTACCTGGGAGTGTTCTCTTGCGACGGGGGACCAACAAGAACTCATCCTTCCCTCCTCCTCATCACTCACCCTAGGGGGGAGCTGTTCTTTGACGACGGGGGAACGGAAAGTCATCCCTCATGAGTCTCCGGACATAGGAGCCTCAACCACTTACCTTGGGGTGTTCTCTGACAGGGACGAGGACCTTGACGGTCACTCGGATGGGCCGCTCCCTGATCACGTCCAGGTAGCGAGGGTCCCCACGGCGCGCGGCACCCGTTCCCCCGCTGCCCCCACGGCCATCTGTGGGAAGGAAGGTCATGGGTCACATACTGTCTGTAGGAGGAAGATAGTGGGTCACATACTGTCTGTAGGAGGAAGATAGTGGGTCATATACTGTCTGTAGGAGGAAGATAGTGGGTCATATACTGTCTGTAGGAGGAAGATAGTGGGTCATATACTGTCTGTAGGAGGAAGATAGTGGGTCACATACTGTCTGTAGGAGGAAGATAGTGGGTCATATACTGTCTGTTGGAGGAAGATAGTGGGTCATATACTGTCTGTTGGAGGAAGATAGTGGGTCATATACTGTCTGTAGGAGGAAGATAGTGGGTCACATACTGTCTGTAGGAGGAAGATGCTGCGTCTTATACCATCTGCTGGAGGAAGGTGGTGGGTTGTTGGGTAGACATACTGTCTGTGAGAGCAAGATGGTGGGTGATATACACTCGGTGAGAAGGTGGTGAGTGATATACCATCTGTAGAAGAAGGGTTGTGGATGATATACCATCTATAGGAGAAGGGTGGTTGATATACCGGGTGTGTATATACAATTTATAGAAGGAGAGGCGTGGAACATACGCCATATGTGGGTGAAGGGTGTTACCACCCATCACAGAATATGACGGATGATCTCAAGCGTTCATCGTGTCTTCCCTCCCCTGTATGACCATATGTTTACCTCTTTGTACAGAGAGGATAATGAACGGGTCATCCTCCTCCTCCTCTTCTTCTTCCTTCTCACTGTCTTCAAGTCATGGTAGAGAGACAGGAAGCTATGCTGCCATCCCTCAACTGTCTTTGTGTAAATCTGACCTGCACAGCTCGCTGCGTGCCTGCCTCTGTGAACGAAACTGGTCCAACAACTGGACCAAAACGTAAGATTTATATATAAAAAAAAAAGAATAAAGAGAAAACGAGGAACGACTTCTCTTTTGCGAGCACTTGCCAAAAAAAAAGAAAAGAACTGACCGTTTTGGAGAAGGGTCTGGGTGAGGTTCTAGTTTTGGAGGGTAATCTCACTTTCAATTGCAGCAATTGAAAGTTTCTAGTGTTCTACTCCGTCCATAATCACTGTTGTTATGTCAAGCTGAGGAAGACCTATTTATGTAATATTTAGAGACACACTTAGACCACATCTTCAGGAGGATCGGAAACCTCCCCCTACCGACTCACGAAGCATGAGGGGAGAATTGGAATTAATTGCACAGGTTACTGGGTTAAGCTGCCTCCTAGTCAGCGTCTTGGATTTCATAACGGTAAATTAAGGCACGTCATCGCTAATGATATTAGTGTAGCAAGTTGTTAATGGAGAGGATATGCTCCGAGGACGTCTGGACGACGCTCCCCCACCCTCAAAGACTTGAGAGTGATCTGTTTCCAGGTTAATGTTCACGTCCTCGCTTGGGGGGGCGTGTGAACTCTCTCTCTCTCTCTCTCTCTCTCTCTCTCTCTCTCTCTCTCTCTCTCTCTCTCTCTCTCTCTCTCTCTCTCTCTCTCTCTCTCTCTCTCTCTGCGCGTCCCCCTTGCCTGATGGCCAAATCGTATGTTATCATAAATGACTCTCTCTCTCTCTCTCTCTCTCTCTCTCTCTCTCTCTCTCTCTCTCTCTCTCTCTCTCTCTCTCTCTCTCTCTCTCTACCTGACGTAAAGGAATAAGTTCATATCTCTACAGACGTCGACTTTCAGTCCTTTCGAATTGTTATCTATGTTTCCTATACATATATATATATATATATATATATATATATATATATATATATATATATATATATATATATATATATATATATATATATATATATATATATATATATATACACAAACTATCCTCATTTCATCTATGAATTACTTGCGCTCCTAAATTGTTAATATCAGAGTCAGACAGATCTCATAGGCTCAAGTTCAGGAGGAGGTTCCATGACTGTGGTTAACGCAGCGCGAGTTTGCAATGGTAATGTAATTGGGAATCACGCTAGGAGTGTACAATGCGTCCCTATATATCTCTCTCTCTCTTCCCCCCCGCCAGAGACTCGGCTCCGGTACTAATCTATGAGAGGACAACGTGCATGCTATCTCTTAGGGGAAGACAGTGATGAATGCCATCTGTGTAGGGATTAGAGGGAAGAGGGGAGGGATGTAGGGAGTCATCTGTAAGAATGGGAAGAGATGGTGGGTGTTCGTGGTATGGGTAAGAAGGGGAAAGTAGGAAAGGCATTTTTTCATCAGTGATAGAAAGGGGAAATGGTGGTTGAGCACGGTATTGGAGGACGGAGGGAGTGGGTGTAAGACAGTCTTTACGAGACGAATAAATTGTTGGATGTTTCTCATCTGGGTATAGGAAGGCTGTGTCTGAGACTATCTGTGGAAGGAGAAGGAAGCATTTCGGCACCATTTATGGGTTTTTGTGTTCACACTCTTGGAGAAGAGGAGGATGATTGGAGTGGGTTTTACCATCTGTGGGTGGAAGGAGTTGGTAGACAGGTGGCCATTGATGGTAGTGGTACTGGTGTGTGTTGCCACCTGGGTGATTATGAGTACTGGTTTTACCATCTGTGAGAGGTAGTTAGCTCATGTAACAGTTTGCGAGCGAAAGATGGTCGCTGTTACTATCTGTGTTGTCGCCATCTGTGGGAGAGAGATGACTGGTGTTCATATCTGCGCAGGGAGCTGCTGCTATCACCATCTGCGACTACCATCTGTGAGAAGGTGCCACTGAGCAATACCATCTATGGTAGGATGATGGTCGATGTGGCCAATGTTTAAGAAGAGACTTGTAAATGTTACCATCTGCCATAAACAGATGGCAGATGCTACCATCTGGAGTGAAAGGTTTAGTGTATGCTACCAGCTGTGAGGGGATATTGGTGGATCATTTCACATAGGGGTAATTATATCCTTGCCAATTCCCTTTGTACTATGGCCCATTACGTAAAAAGATTCTTAACTGTCCTCCACATCTGCTATAGATATTGGCTATCGTACCCACGTCACGAAGTGATAGGATAAACATTCTTTTCAGTAACCTGTTCCTTAAGCTCTTTGAAGAGACATCTCCAATGACTTTTCTCGACTTCTCTGTTTAATTCATCATTCACGATTACTGGTCTTGATGATCTAAATTCGGTCATGAAAGTTTCCAGTAGCATACAGTTGGAGTGAAAGATGTTCTATACTTCACCACGTGAGCATAATAGTTTAATGCACCCTTCCTCCTCCAGACAGACTCCCTTCCTCTTCGAAATAAACTTGAGTCCTGCCTCATCTATTATAACGAGCAATATTTCCATACAGCTAATGTGACAAATTTCTTTCTCAGCCAGTCTGGTATGGCTGACCATGTGTTGTTCTCCCTAAGTCTCACACCTGGGCATGACAACCCTATGTGTTCTCCCTGAGTGCCATACTTGGCCATGACAACACCATGTGTTCTCCCTGAGTGCCATACTTGGGCATGACAACCCTATGTGTTCTCCCTGAGTCTCACTTTCCCTTATAACCACATCACGTATCCTCCCTTAGTCTCATACCTGGGTATGAGCATACCACATATTCTCCCTGAGTCTATTTTGATATAACCATACCACGTATCCTCCTCCCTGACTCTCTCTCTCTCCCTGGTATGACCAAGTATTCTCCCTGAGTCCCAGAATTCTTCTTGGTTATTGCCTCAAGTATAAAATCCTGAAATAAACGCCATAACATTGTTGAATCCTGATAAATTCCTACATTTATTTCAAGCTTACATACCATCATTTACTCTCATACATAAACTGCTTAAAATTCGTAACAATTTTTATAAGGTTTCCACGAATAGCATGATATGAGTGAAACGAAAAAAGAAATATTTAATTCACTCCAAAAATGAAACGGGAAAAAATAATTCATTCACTCCAACAAATGTTATTCATCTGTTTATACACACAAAGGAAGGAGATATTTTCATTGAATTCAATGTAATTTGCACGAAAAAAAGTCATTTTGAGTACATTTAGATTACGTAATTACAACTATGACACAAGAGCTCAAGGTGAGAATGAGGGATGAGATGTATAGATCGAAGGAAAAACTGAAAGAACAAACAGAGGTCATTCAGAATGAAGGAAGAGGAGAGAGGGAACCACTCTCAGGAGGAGGTGCTGATGTCTTGTTCTCACTCGAGAGTTTAGGTTCTTTTTTGTGTGTGTGTAGCAGCGACACCGAGACGGAAATGGTCCCTGATGGAGTGGGAAGACCACCCATCGCCGTCACCTACTGGTGTAAGGTAAGGGGTGTGGCGAAGCCCCCTGATGGAGACGCTCATTGAAGACATCACCGCCAACTGAGGGAGAGGAGGAGGATGAGGAGAAGGAGGAGCAGGAGTGGGATGGTGGAGGAGGAAGAGGAGGGGAAAAGGATGAAAGGACCGGGGAAGTAGAGGAGGAGGAGATAAAGGAGGAGGAGCAGGAGGAGCAGGAGGAAATTGAAACTGAAAACAGTAGATGGCAGGAGAGTAAGACATGACGAGTGTGAGAAAGGGGTTCTCATGAGGGAGTTAGACGAAGGTTGTGTGAGGGAGACAGACTTGGGGATTTGCGTAGGGTTGAGGAGAGCTGAAGTGAGAGTGGGAGAGGTGGGGAGAGTGGACAGAGAGATGGAGTAGGGTAGGTGGTAAGGGTGAGTGGAAGTGACCTGCAGGTGGAGGGTTGAGGTGCAGCACAGATTAAGGAAGAAATGGTTGTGATAAGAGACAAAGCAGATGAGAGTGACAAAAGGAAGAAAATGAAGGAAAATAATTATAGGTGATACGAGAGAAAGGGAGAAAGCAATAAACAAAGGGTAGAAGGGAAAGGGGAGAAAGAGAGAGATACAGAGAGAGAGAAAGAGAAAGGAAAAGAAAGAGAGGAAAGAAATTGTAACTGTACCAATAAGAGGAAAAGGTAATTGCACGTGGGGGGAGAGAGAGAGAGAGAGAGAGAGAGAGAGAGAGAGAGAGAGAGAGAGAGAGAGAGAGAGAGAGAGAGAGAGAGAGAGGCCAGGAAGGAAGATGGCCAATTTTCCCGATGCGTTTTGAGCGATATAATAAGAATGACGAATCTTTCTGACTCGGGAGACAATCAGGTTGAAGCGCAGCCTCTGGGAGCTTATGGGGGAAATAAGTCGATTATTCTTGATATGATTATCACCATCGTTCGCGCTACATATTGCTCCTCCCTCTTCAAAAACAGAACAAAAATAGGGTCTCCACAATTTCTTTATTTTTTGTTTTTTTTGTTATTGTGGGATTTATCTATTGTCCTTGTTTTTCCTATGTTCAAGGAAATGTGTGAATTTTGTGCCTATGTTTAATCACCTTAATTCTCTAATTTTATGGAGGTTTTATTATGGTATTTTGTATTTCATGGAGTTTTTATCATTGTAGTTTGTATTTTAAGGGTTTTTATTATTGAATTTTGCATTTTATGAGGCTTTTATTACTGTATTTTGTATTTTATGGGGGCTTTATATTGTATTTTGCATTTATATCGGGTTTCTATTATTGTATTTTGTAATCTGTTGTGGTTTTACTCTACTGCTGGTGATTAAGGAAGGTGTTGGTGTCGAAGATGTTGAAGCCAAAGTGTCCGCTGATGTTTTGCGAGTGTACTTGTTAATGATGTAACTGTTGATGATGTTGTGGGGTTCTGACACTGTTGGTTTTATTTGCTAAAACCGTTTCTGTTTCATCTCCAATCTTGACTAGTATTTTAATCTTTTTCGTTCCTTCTCTCATACCATTGTGGACAATGGTCTCCCCATTTCTTTTCTTCAACCAACTCCTCCTCACATTATAGAACAGCTGTGGTCGTGTTCTTACCACATCAAGACACGAATACTTGGCTAAGTATGAAATGAAACTAAGCTTGAATTTGCGAAGCTTTTTTACGGTATGTAAATGCAGGAGAGAGAGAGAGAGAGAGAGAGAGAGAGAGAGAGAGAGAGAGAGAGAGAGAGAGAGAGAGAGAGAGAGAGAGAGAGAGAGAGAGAGAGAGAGAGAGAGAGAGAGACTTAGGGGAAGGAGAAAAGCAAAAAGAAAAAAAGAACTTGCTTGGTTCTTTCTCCTGTTCCTTCTTTTGGAAGGCAATACAGGGAGGGAGTATTTCGTGCCTCCTCTCCCTCCCACCCACCGTTTTAGTAATCCCCTTCTATGACACAGAGGTACGTGGCCAGTACTCCCATCCCCAGCAAAGAGAACATTCCATGGAACACCTTACACATATGAAAATACATATGTAACTCTCACACACACACACACAAACATTTGAACTGTTTTTTCAGGGGTGTGGTGGAGTGTTGGAGGGGGAGGGGGGGAATTTTATGTATATTTGGCCTCACGTCTGAAATTTAGAGACATTTGCATGAATATGAATTCGTCAATTTATTGGTCGGTGCTAACTACTGTAGCTGGACGGAACAGGGAATGAATATTAAAATTTCGGTGCATAATCGGTCAGTGAGTGGAAGAGGGGTAGATACAGATGGAAATAAGGTAAAAAAGATGTGATATATATATATATATATATATATATATATATATATAGAGAGAGAGAGAGAGAGAGAGAGAGAGAGAGAGAGAGAGAGAGAGAGAGAGAGAGAGAGTGGTGCGCAGGAGGATGGATGTGCTGGAAATGAGATGTTTGAGGACAATGTGTGGTGTGAGGTGGTTTGATCGAGTAAGTAACGTAAGGGTAAGAGAGATGTGTGGAAATAAAAAGAGCGTGGTTGAGAGAGCAGAAGAGGGTGTTTTGAAATGGTTTGGGCACATGGAGAGAATGAGTGAGGAAAGATTGACCAAGAGGATATATGTGTCGGAGGTGGAGGGAACGAGGAGAAGAGGGAGACCAAATTGGAGGTGGAAAGATGGAGTGAAAAAGATTTTGTGTGATCGGGGCCTGAACATGCAGGAGGGTGAAAGGAGGGCAAGGAATAGAGTGAATTGGAGCGATGTGGTATACCGGGGTTGACGTGCTGTCAGTGGATTGAATCAGGGCATGTGAAGCGTCTGGGGTAAACCATGGAAAGCTGTGTAGGTATGTATATTTGCGTGTGTGGAAGTATGTATATACATGTGTATGGGGGTGGGTTGGGCCATTTCTTTCGTCTGTTTCCTTGCGCTACCTCGCAAACGCGGGAGACAGCGACAAAAAAAAAAAATATATATATATATATATATATATATATATATATATATATATATATATATATATATATATATATATGTATATTTCTTTTTCTTTAATACTATTCGCCATTTCCCGCGTTAGCAAGGTAGCGTTAAGAACAGAGGACTGGGCCTTTGAGGGAATATGTATATATATGTATATAATCCCGGGACGCCTTTAATGCGGTCTTGTAGCTTCAAGGCTGCGTTACATTCAGTAGCAGGGTAATAATGGACTCCTTTACAGCCAGAAACTCCTCGACCAAACTATGATCATTTTCGTCTTAGACATGAGTACATTTTCTTGGTTTCTTGCTGGACTCTGGTCTGTGTTTGTTTGATATCTTAATCTTATATTCCTTGGTAAATTTCGCATTTTTGACCACTGTTTCTTGTTTACTGAGAAGCTTTTCAATTCACGATATCTTTCTTTGTCTCTCTTCAGTTTGTTGTCATGTATACATTACCATACACCTTTCGCATCTCAGCTGTCAAGTCTAGATCTTTTTCCCTCGACTTCGTGAAAAGCTTCTGTATTCTCGTTATTGTTTCTATCCATTTCTTTGGCTGTTTGGCCAGACTGAACCAGCGTATTCGAGTATGCTTCATTTACATCCATTAAACATCTCCCATCAATTGTCTCTCGTATTATTAGAAAGATCTCATTATCATACCACCTGTTCTGTAGAGATGGCTTCTCACAATGCACTTGAAAAATGTTGATGATTATCATATCTGATGACTCCCAGATTTTCGATGCTGGCTTCGCCTTCTGTTCGTGCTCCCTTGTTGGGCATATGGACGACAAGCGTCATCACTGTACTGCTCTGGTGTTGCATGACGACTCTCAACCACCCAGAAAGATAAATCTTCCTTCGTTCAAGTCCACTGCCTTACCAGCCCCCTCCCACCCCAAAAAAAAAAGAAATGATCTATCTTCGTTGAATTACGCCTTACCTCCGCCCCTCCCCTCCCAATAAAATGATCTATCTTCGTTGAATTCGAACGCGTTCGTGTCTTGGAGAGAGAGAGAGAGAGAGAGAGAGAGAGAGAGAGAGAGAGAGAGAGAGAGAGAGAGAGAGAGAGAGAGAGAGAGAGAGAGAGATGACAATCAAGATATCAGAGACAATAGGACCAGTGATCACCATTCATCGTGTAGGATTAATTCAGATATACGTAATCTGGCTATAATGACCACGAACCCTGGCTGCCTCGTTGAACACAAACCCAACCCTCACGTTAAGCCTCGTTTTCTCAGCTAATGAGAGAATGGGAGGATGAGTCGGCTCCTCTAAATGTTGTAGGGATGACGTTAGATTTGGAGGAGATGTACGTCAGACGGATTGGGACTTTAGGAGATTGATGTCACTGTTGATGTCAGGTTGATGAAGCTAACGTCTTTGAAGACAGCTCGTTGATGCCGTTGATGTCTTTGAAGACGGCTCGTTGATGCCGTCGAGGTCTTTGAAGGCGGCTCGTTGATGCCGTTGATGTCTTTGAAGACTGCTCGTTGATGCCGTTGATGTCTTTGAAGACGGGTCGTTGATGCCGTTGATGTCTTTGAAGACAGCTCGTTGATGCCGTCGAGGTGTTTGAAGGCGGCTCGTTGATGCTGTTGATGTCTTTGAAGACTGCTCGTTCATGCCGTTGATGTCTTGTTTGCCCCTCTGGTTGATGATGCTGTCCTTGTTTCTGGTGTCTTTGTTGCTGTTAAGAGCTGGCAGTGTTGGCTCAGTTGTCCTCTCTCTCTCTCTCTCTCTCTCTCTCTCTCTCTCTCTCTCTCTCTCTCTCTCTCTCTCTCTCTCTCTCTCTCTCTCTCTCTCTCTCTCTGTTATTGATGCTTCTCTGTTGATGATCCCGCTCTTTGGTGATCCTGGCGATGCGTCAGTTACTTCTGGTGAGATTCTCCGTTGATTAACGGGCCTGTCCTTTGAAGGGCAATATCGTACCTTCGATCTGTGTGTGTGTGTGTGTGTGTGTGTGTGTGTGTGTGTGTGTGTGTGTGTGTGTGTGTGTGTGTGTGTTCAGCGAGGCACAGGCATGCAAAAGCATGTATTCTCAGCGGCTTCGTTAAAGGAATAAAGGAACGGCTCCTGAATTCGGGTAATTCAGCGAAACAAGTAATAGAAAAACGCAAACACACCCACCCACACGGGCACTTGCGTCACACCACCCCCCCAACCCCCAATCCCTCCTTACACATAACTTCAGGGGAAACGGGATGTTAACAGTTACCGTTGTTCTGTTTTACGTAATACTGTTGCTACTCATGACGTAGGTTCGTATTTAGCTTTCTTATTGACTCTATCCTTATGGTTACTTGATCCCTTCCTTGTACGAACCAACCCTGATCTATCGTGAATTGTTTTGTATATTTTTTTTTTGTGTGTGTTCTAAACATAGAGATTATGAATGTGATGGTGTCTGTTGCTTTAGTTGGGGAAGATGATGGTTTCTGTTACATTGGTTTGAGAAAATGATGGTCTCTGTTGCTTGAGTTTGTGACAATGATGGTTTCTGTTACTTTTGTTTGAGAAAATGATGGTCTCTATTGCTTGAGTTTGTGACAATGATGGTGTCTGTTACGTCTCTGTTGCTTGAGTTTGTGACAATGATGGTGTCTGTTACTTTTGTTTGAGAAAATGATGGTCTCTGTTGCTTGAGTTTGTGACAATGATGGTTTCTGTTACTTTTGTTTGAGAAAATGATGGTTTCTGTTGCTTAGTTGGGGAAGATGATGGTTTCTGTTGCTTTAGTCAGAGAAGATGATGGTGTCTGCTGCCTTTGTTTTGAGAAAATTATAGTTTCTGTTGCTTTAGTTAGGAAAAATGATGGTTTCTGTAACTTTTGTGAAAATGATGGTTTCTGTAACTTTTGTGAAAACGATGGTTTCTGCAACTTTTGTGAAAACGATGGTTTCTGTAACTTTTGTGAAAATGATGGTTTCTGTTGCTTTAGTTTTGGAAAGTGATGGATATGATGGTTCTGTCGCTTTAGCTTATGAAAAATGACGAAAAATGATGGATTCTGATGCTTTCATTCGGGAAAAAAAAAAAAACGATGGTTTATGTTGCTTTAGTTTGGAAAAAAGTGGTTTTTTTTGCTGCTTTAGTTTGGAAAAAAAAAAATGATGTCTTTTGTTGCTTTCGTTTAGAAAATTGATAAGAATGATGGGTCTAGTTGTTGCTCGTAACGAGATTCTTCCTCTTTCTGTTGTAACACATTGTTGTTGTCGCCCTTATTGCTTTATTGTTGTCATGTGTATTTTTCTTCTTTTTTTTTCTCTGTGGTCGATGTTATTACTTCGACCATTGTTGTTGTAACGATACAATGGATGACGCTGTTATTGTTGTATCTTTTTTCTTTTATTTTTTCTCTTCTCTTTTTTTTTTCTTTCACCCCAGCAGTTATTGGTGCCAGCACTGAAAGTTGCCGTCTTTTTTTTTCTCTCTCTCTCCTGGCCACACCACAGGATGTGGCAGCATTCTTCCTTTGTCACAGGTGGGGCAACGATCACTCAAAGGGTCCCAGAGGGTTGGACAGGCGATAACCCCATACTCGACACTACTCAGAGAGAGTTCGGCAGGCACCAACCCCACTAGATACACTCAGAGGGTCGGACAGGCGACAGCCCCATACTCGACACCACTCAAGGAGAGTTCGGCAGGCACCAACCCCACTAGACACACTCAGAGGGGTTCGCCAGGCACGACCCGCACACTGGTCACACTCAGAAGGACCGACAGGCACCGCCTACATGAATGGACTGCCTCACTACTAAACACACCATCGTCAATAATGTCACAAAGTCTGCAACATTCCACACGAATTGGTTGACCTCGGCAAACCATTCTTAACTACCATTTTTTCATATTTTCTTCTGTTTCCTCCTATGCTATATGAAGGTAATCTTGCCTTTTCATGTTTCCGCTAATGAATGAGATCTTCATTATATCTCGATTCCCATAAAAGGTAGACAAATTGAAGGTCTAAAGGTGATACGTGAAATATCTAACGTACGAATCAGATGCATAGAAGCCATTCGTTCTGACAACCATTGACCCACATAACAGGTTTAACGTCCCTTCCTCCCCTCGCTCGTGCAGAGGGAAGAACAACGCATCCATCTCGGTTTTATCCTGTGATAGATAACATTTCTCCCTCATAAAAAATGTTGCTGAAGATACAGATTTACTCCTCGACTCGTATATGCATATGCTTAACCCACCGTCGTTTTACGTCAGTATGCAAATGCCTCCGTACACTGGGATGTTGATGTCTTCACCGCATCAGCTATCACTCCAAATGGTCCTTTAAATTGCCTCTCATTCAGCGGTGTGGGTCGCGGAACTCCCAGGAATTTCTCCTAACGCGCGATTCATCTTCCCTCGGAGAGAAATCTTCAGGGCCTCCTATCATGCGCTTTTTACGCTCGCCCGATAAACTCGCCTTTATTCTAAGGGTCCCCAGGGGCCAACATGGATGGGAGAAAAGAATCTTGTGTGTTCAGTGCTCAATGCCTCCCGCGAGGACCACTCGCCACGCCATCTTAGGGTGTTTTGGGTCGCAGACAGACGAGGTCCATTTAGATTTTGCCATGGTGTGGGGGAGAGGAGGAGGAGGACGTCGCCCCTGGGCGGAGGGAAAAACACGACCAACTTGTTTACAACGGGGACCCCGGAGCAGCCATCACCTGCCCGCGGGCTGTTAGCAAAAGGGCAGGTGGCTGGGTACTGAAGACGAGGGGGTGTTGAGGGCAGGTGGCGGGGTACTGAAGACAGGGGGTGTTGAGGGCAGGTGGCGGGGTACTGAAGACGGGGGGGTGTTGAGGGCAGGTGGCAGGACGTGAAGATGGGGAGGGAAGATGAGGATTGATTGGTGAGGGGTAAGTTATTGTGGATGAGGAGGAAGGAAGGATAGGGAGCGGGTTTGGCCCCGGAGAGGCGGGAAGAAGATCGCGTAGGTGACGCTGATGCTTACGTCACCCTTGAGATGGCTGATGGTGACGAGAGAGAGAGAGAGCGAGAGAGAGAGGAACGTTCATACGTGGACAAGGAAAAAGACGGAAATTCATAACAGATGTCGAACGATTATTAATAACCGAAACGAGGGAAAAGAATGATTGACGATGGGGAGCACAAAGGTACCGTGGAGACAAGGGCACCAAAGGTAGAGGGGCAAAAGACCCGGATATTAAGAAGGAAATGAGGGGAGAGGATGAGCAGAAAAAGATAAGAGAATATCCAATACAGACGATAGACAAATAACAGGGAAATACGTAATGAATACTCTTTGAGGGTGATGAATGATGAATAAAGAGGCACACACACACACACACACAGAGAGAGAGAGAGAGAGAGAGAGAGAGAGAGAGAGAGAGAGAGAGAGAGAGAGAGAGAGAGAGAGAGAGAGAGAGAGAGAGAGAGAGAGAGAGAGAGAATAAGAGACAAGGACGAGGAGCCAAACAAAGACGTTGTTCTATCGACGAAATGGCACCGTTGCCTCCCAAGAGTTAATGAGGCCAAGAAATTCGGCTGGCGCACACACACACCCTCCCACTGAAGACCATTTTCTGTCTAGCATTCGGAGATTCACCTTTGAGGGCTCGGGTCAAAAGCAGCTAATGATGCCTCCCAGCCTGAGTAATAGACAAACCCGAGAATAAAAGGGACGGAACCATCGCACTTAGGGAACAAAGGACAACTTGACTCGTAATAACAAGAGGAAAAGTCTTCGTTAACGTCGCTCTGATAACCCGAGGCGTGGCTGGGACGAGAGGAAGTGGAGTGAAGAGAGAGAGAGAGAGAGAGAGAGAGAGAGAGAGAGAGAGAGAGAGAGAGAGAGAGAGTAAGAAGGTGAGTGAGAGGAGGAAGTGAGAGGGAAAGACAGAGAGAAGGAAAGAGTGACTGAGAGAGAGAGAGAGAGAGAGAGAGAGAGAGAGAGAGAGAGAGAGAGAGAGAGAGAGAGAGAGAGAGAGAGAGAGAGAGAGAGAGAGAGTAAGAAGGTGAGTGAGAGGGAAAGACAGAGAGAAGGAAAGAGTGAGTGAGAGAGTGAGAGAAAGGGAAAATATACGAGTGCCTACGACGACGTTTTTGCCAAGATGTTAAGGCTAGAGAGAGAGAGAGAGAGAGAGAGAGAGAGAGAGAGAGAGAGAGAGAGAGAGAGAAAGAGAGAGAGAGCGAACGCTGGGAAAACCAACATGTTCAGCTGAATCTAAAGCTAGAAATGAAACGTGGAACAAGATAGACTGATTGGAAGAGTCGATTTGGTCGTGTGAGAAGTACGTTATTGTTCTGGATCATCAGGCGAGGAGGTTGAATGATATAGTGGTTTACATGGGTTTACATCTTGAGGATACTCCTCTAACACACACTTGTGACTATATGCGCATAAAAGTTTCTTTTAAAGTGATCGAGAAATGAGAGTGAAAAACGCTATCAGACACACCAAACAGGAAAAGAATTAATGTCTGATGAGGGACTTTTTTGGAAGGTATCTTTAGCTTCAGAGAACAGTCCTAGTACACTCACTTCCTGATGTGTCCTCACTCGAGAGAGATTTATAGCAACTTGCGCGAAGGAGCAGCGAAGCAAACACGAAGGTCCAAACTGAAGATTCTAGTTAGACCCGCTAACCGAGACTCCACAGCTCTGCGTCGTCTCATCCCTCCGTCAGATGGCCAGCTCCTCCTCCCTCCTGAACCACAAGAAATTTGGCAAGGCCATGTGATGTTGTTCAGAGAAAAGAACGTGGGACGAAATCTAAATATTCCCTGAAAATTGTACCTCATTACTGAAGGACTGCTGTTACTTGAATTCTTTTAAATGCAATTACCGGAAACTTAACAGACTTGAGGACTTTTCGCTAATTTTCAACACACTATTTTTCTTCTTTTTCGGAATCACTTCTTGGTTACAATCAAGTCCACAGGTTTACAACAAGACAATGTAGATATCAAATTTGCAAAAAAAAAATGGTATGAATTGGAGAACAACGAGTAACATTACAATGGAGGAATGAAAAGAGACGAAGTTTTTGACTGCCATGCAAGACTGTGTTGATCGAGGGAGTATGGATGGAGAAGGAGGCGAGCTCCTCTCTCCAGGTGTGGCTGAGTGATTTCTGTCGCCAAGACCAGGTCAGCTGTCCCCAAGGGAGTGGACTAACCAGATCTTGCTCCTTATCTGTGGGATATATATATATATATATATATATATATATATATATATATATATATATATATATATATATATATATATATATATATATATATATGATACAGACAAAGATGTGGAAAAGAAAACGAAGAAGAAAATAGAAGCCGAAACTCCAAAGCTTTATCTGATGGTGAAAATCTATAAAGAAACTCGACCCGCAGTTGAAAAGGCCGTTGTAGCCATAACGGGTGAGAGATACGACAAGAGTGAAAGGCAAGGTGAGGGAATGGATAAGACGAGGATGAGGAAGCGGAGGCGGACAGAGGAAGAGTGAGAAATGGTGACACGAAGGTAAAGTGTGAGGTGAAAGAGGGAAGTTTTGAGGAAAAAGAGTGTGAGGAAGTATTGAGTAGACGTGCATGAGAGAGCGAGATGGAGGGGGAGGAGGAAGAAGAAGAAGAAGAAGAGGAGGAAAAAGAACAAGAAGAAGGGGAGGAGGAAGAGAAGGATGAGGAGGAGAGGAATAATTGGATATGGTATAAGAGGAGTGAAGCTTCTCCACTGGGTGGTGAGAGGAGTAAGGTGAGGGAGATGACGAACTTATGGTGATGGAGCGATGGATGGCTCCTCTGTGTGTGTGTGTGTGTGTGTGGGTACTAGACTACCATCTTTGGTCGTGATGGTGGCACTGTAGGTCTAACATATCATCATGTTCACTGAGTGTAGCAGTGATCATGGGGTAAATCAGGCAGTGATGGTTGTATCTGATGCCAAGTAGTGAGGGTGGCAATGATGGATGGTCCATGACACCTCATGCTTTAGCAGTGAAGAAGTTACATGTTCGTAACTTGTGGTGTCGACAGTGAGGATTGGCACTGGTGACTGGTCCTGTGGATGGGAGAGATTTGGCCCCGTCTCCCACCAGTGAGTGATCCGTTTTTCTCCCCTGATGACCCCCGTTATGCATGGGAAGATAACAAAAATAACTACAGGCACAAAGGCGGTCAGGCGTGGCGAGATTGCTATCATTCTTCTTGATGTTAACAATTATTTAGTCTCGGTGCCAACCGCGTTGCCTGGTGCCAACAGCGTTGTCTGGTGCCAACAGCGTTGTCTGGTGCCAACAGGGTTGTCTGGTGCCGGCAGGGTTGTCTGGTGCCAACAGTGTTGTCTGGTGCCAACAGGGTTGTCTGCAGTGAATCTTTCTTTGGAAAGTTTGAGGTGATAGTGCCGACTGTGACAGTAGTAATAGTAGTAGTAGTAGTAGTAGTAGTAGTAGTAGTAGTAGTAGTAGTAGTAGTAGTAGTAGTAGTAGTAGTAGTAGTGGTAGTAGTAGTAGTAGTAGTCGTAGTAGTAGTAGTAGTAGTAGTAGTAGTAGTAGTAATAGTAGTAGTAGTAGTAGTAGTAGTAGTAGTAGTAGTAGTAGTAGTAGTAGTAGTGGTAGTAGTAGTAGTAGTCGTAGAAGTAGTGCTAGTTACAACAGAGGTCCATTCAGAAGAGGCGTTATTGGTCATAACTGGTGGTGATCTAGGGTCAAAACAAGAAGCCACAACTACGAAAACTTTTGATTCATGAAGTGGGTAAGTCTCTCTCTCTCTCTCTCTCTCTCTCTCTCTCTCTCTCTCTCTCTCTCTCTCTCTCTCTCTCTCTCTCTCTCTCTCTCTCTCTCCCTCCAAACACCTATCTGATGCGGTGACGGATCCCGCGTTTCTGAGATCCAATTTGGATTTAAGGCTCGGGGTATGAATGGTGATGTGCGCCGACGAAGATGATGAAGGTGTATAATGGGGCGACATTTTCAGATGGGGAAGATGACACCAAAAGGCTTATCTACCTGATCAAGAGGTTCAGTTTGCACACACACACACACACACACACACACACACACACACACACACACACACACACACACACACACACACATATACACACACACACACTCTCTCTCTCTCTCTCTCTCTCTCTCTCTCTCTCTCTCTCTCTCTCTCTCTCTCTCTCTCTCTCTCTCTCCACACCACCCTCCTCGGCCCGCTGCCTCACCCTACCCATCGTCTCTCCTCAACCCTCTCCTCCTTCCTCAGACGGCCCCATTCAGCCTGGGTCTGATGAGTCAGTGACCATGAATACACGAGTGAACAATACCTCACGTCTGATGACACCTCCACACTCCTCACCTCCAGTGAATGTTTCCTCGCCGTCAGCTTCGTCTTAATTGGTTCTGCCATTATTACCCTTTTCCACAACACCTGCTTGCTAATTAGGCACGAAAAAGGTGCGTATGTGTGTGTGTGTGTGTGTGTATGTGTGTGTGTGTGTGTGTGTGTGTGTGTGTGTGTGTGTGTGTGTGTGTGTGTGTGTGTGTGTGTGTGTGTGTGTGTGTGTGTGTGTGTGTGTGTGTGTGTGTGTGTGTGTGTGTGTGTGTGTATTCTTATTCAGAAGGAAAAGATTTACAAAATCAGCATCATCTTGTCCTCACTGCCCAGGGATGTACAACTTGACCACCTTCCCCTGAGAGACTGAATGCCTGTCTACCTTCCCCTGAAAGATGGAAAACCTCCCAATCTTCCCCTGAGAGACTGTCAGCTTGTCCATCTTCCCCTTAGAGAGGGACGACCTGCTCACCTTCCCCTGAGAGAGGGACGTCCTCCCCACCTTCCCCTGAGAGAGGGACAACCTGCCCACCTTCCCCTGAGAGAGGGACGTCCTCCCACCTTCCCCTGAGAGAGGGACAACCCACCCACCTTCCCCTGAGAGAGGGACAACCCACCCACCTTCCCCTGAGACTCCTCTTCCTTGTCCTCCTCCTCTTCCTTCTCCTCCTCCTCCTCCTCCTCCTCCTCCTCCTTCGCCTCCTGGGCTCAGCTCTCCCCTACATCTGCCAGAATATTAGGCAAGGTAAGTTCCTCTGCAATCAATTACACGCTGATCACTCCCAGACACCGACCAACAAGACTTCTTTAATGAACTTCCCCCCTCAACACGAGAGAGGGGGGAAAAAAAATGATCTACTCTTCTTAGCCAAACTTGGAAATCCTCTTTTCTTTTTCCTTTTTTTTCCTAGTTGTACTCCCTGCACACGCTGCAGACGAAAGTAATTTATGCAAGGAACTTTAAGAATTCCTTAATTCTTCAGACAACCTAAGATGATTTCAGTATTTTACACGTAAATTAGCTACTTTTAACATACTCATCACTTCAAAAAAAAAAATAGTTCGTTTTTTCCTGTAGTTGCAGATAACTCAGCACTATGGCCAAGTCGAGAGAGAGAGACATTCCATTTCTTTAATCTTTACTTCATTTTACTCGCTGATGTAGTAAAGTAGTGCCTTCATATTTATGGCAGGAGGGAGTAAAAAAAAAACTTTTTTTTTACTTATATCTCATGTTGGGGGAGTAATCTATTTACCCCTGGGAGTGATGTGGAGGAAGGGGGAGGGGGGAGAGGGGGGAACGAGGAGAATGGCATACTTAAAGTAATTAATAACACGGGAAAAAAAAAAAATTATAAAGGGCTTTACTTGGAGTTCTGTAGTCAGGGAGGAGCAATATCAGCAAGAGTTTAGTGGGGGTGGGGTAAGATAGGGGGTTTTTGTTGTTCTGGAGTGGGTTTGTGGTGATGGTGGAGGGGAAGAGAGAGAGAGAGGGGGGGATGGAAAAGAGATAAAGCTGAAGGGGAGTTAGTGAGCAGTGCAGGAGGAAGGAAGGAGGTGAGGTGAAGGTAAAGAGGAAGGCAAAGCGTGAGAGACGGTGGCCTGAGATCTTTAGATGGAAGGAGAGAGAGAGAGAGAGAGAGAGAGAACGACCCATTTCTCTCACTGGAATTTCCCTGTGGATCTTTGCACTTATACGCCCCTGACGAAGAAGATAATCAGTTGACGAAGATCAGACCGTTGAAACCTGAATAGAAAAAGAGAAAAAGATGAACAGAGCAACTAGGAAATAGACAGAAGCAGGACGAAAAGAACGTGGCGAGGAGGAGGAGGAGGAGGAGGGGGTCGCCTTCCTTATCTTTACGAGTTCCTCCTCAGGAGTCCGGAGCTGAGGCGGAACATATTATGTGTTCACAATCTGGACAAAAGCTTAGGAGTAAAACTCATGCTGCTTATACTCCTCATTCTTTCCTCGGGCTCAGATCATTCCCCCGCGACTCACTCCTCCTTCCTAGCGCATCCTCTTCCTCTCCTCCAGGGTCGTGCATCTCCTCCCCCGACTTCTACTTTCCCTTCCCTGACTTACCCATCCTCCTCCTCCTCCTCCTGTGTCTGTCTGCGGTCCTCTCGTCTCTCACTCCTCCTTCCCAGAGCATCCTCTTCCTCTCTTCCAGAGTCGTGCATCTCCTCCTCCTCTGTCTGTCTGCGGTCCTCTCGTCTCTCACTCCTCCTTCCCAGCGCATCCTCTTCCTCTCCTCCAGGGTCGTGCATCTCCTCCCCCGACTTCTACTTTCCCTCCCCTGACTTACCCATCCTCCTCCTCCTCCTGCGGTCCTCTCGTCTCTCCGGCCGGCGACATCCCCTGGGTTGGGTTGGTTAGGTGGGGTGGACGACGTGACGTTCATGCGAATACCCAGCTTCTTGCGACGGAAGTTTTCCCCGCCATTTCCAGAAAAGAATGACCGAAATTACGTTACCGTGGACTAAACTGAACCAACCAGATAATCCAGTTTCCAGGAGGACACCCGAGTAAGCCCTACCGTGTTTTTCGACTTTTCCCCCTTCCCCCAGTTGCCTACAGATCAACATCTCCCTCACAGTTTCCAGGTCTGGAGCTGGAACACGTCGCCTTCCTCCTGGATATGGTTATACCCCATGATAAAAACACTTTCCAGGCCTTAGACTGACACACGTCACCTTCCATCTAGCTACGAACTACACATCCTGGAAAAGAAAAAAAAAAACCCACTTTCCAGCTGTTGGGTTGATGCACGTCACGTGCCAGCTAGCTACAAGCTACAAACCTACCCCACCCCCCTTCCCTCAACCCTCCCCCCTCAAAAAAGAAAAAAGCTTTCCAGTTCTGGGGTTGAAACACGCCACCTTCCCCCACCATGCCTATAACCCTCCAGGTCATACGAGGCCATGTAAGGCCTGCGATAGACCTGGGGCTCAGATGGGAAGTTAGTTATCTCTCATGAATCAATATGAATACCAGTCACCGTTTATATAGTCTCACGAAAGGGAGGGAGAAGATCTCGCTTCCTCACAGCAATTCTATATAATTCCCGTTTTCCCAACGGCCGTCAAGAGTAAATAAAAGACAGCTGATGAAAGTTGTGGAAATGTTAATAATCTCTAATAACTTTGAGTCTAATACATTACTAACATACCTCAGTACAACCGGCACCCAAAACAGACCATTTTCTAGTCTAATACATTACAAACATAACCTCAGTACAACCGGCACCCAAAACAGACCATTTTCTAGTCTAATACATTACAAACATAACCTTAGTACAACCGGCACCCAAAACAGACCATTTTCTACATCGATGAGATGTTGTATACAAAAAAAAAAAACGGCACGAAAAACATCGAAATAAGTTTCTCGCAAATGGAACACCTGGACTCGCTTCATCATTTCGTTGAGGGTTCCTCAGCCAATGTTAAGGAGCCATCTTGCTCCTCGCCCCTCTTAACTAACCCCACCGTATATGAGAGGTTTCATTAAGTCTTTGAAGAAAATCTGGTTAGGGAGGAACGTGGAAGAAACACAAACCAAGTTCAAGGTCGCTGATGATGAGTGATGTTACGTAACGTGAAATCTTAACCATTAGAAACTTGTGAAAACACACACACACACACACACACACACACACACACACACACACACACACACACACACACACATATACACACACACACGCAAACGTCGTGCCTATCTATAAGAAAAGGAAGTTGACCTGACCTACAGACCGGCCTTGCTGACGAGTTGGTCTGTAAAAATGCTGAAAAAGAAAAGTAATCAGGAAAAAATACGTAGGCTACTTGCATAGATTAAACTACCTAAATAGGAAGTACGGACATTGAGGAAGGAAGTCGTACATAACAAATACTGTAAGACTTTCCTGAAGCAGTCAGCTCCATTTTAGGGCGAGAGAAGGATGGGTGATTGGTGCGCCTTTGGACCGCCTGAAAACGTTTGACACTGTGCCACATATGGAGACTGGTAGAAATAATGGATCTTCGGACAGGATTAAGGAAGAGACTCCGGCAGTGGATGCAGAATTACCTCAGCGAAAGGGAACACAGGACGGATGTCAGGGTAGCCTTCTGGAAATGGATTGGGGGTCATAAATGAAGTGCCACAGGGCTCGGTCCTGGAACCATTGCTCTTCTTGATCTCTGGAAATAAGTTCCCGAGAGAACTGGAATCATGCCTGGATGTGTTTGCGGATGATACCAAGATCAAGGGGGAAGTAAGGATCGCTGAAGAGTGCATCAATTTAGAAAAAGGAAATTGAATTAACTTCAAATTTGCTACGATAGATGGTTGATGTACCTCAGCTAGAGAAAATCAGAATATATGTGGATGAGACACAGTAAATGGATTTCGATACAGTTATCATCTAATAGAAAATTCGCTGCGAGAATCAATGTGTGAGAGGACTCAGAAGCCGGTGTTGTATCTACCGTGTCGCTGGAACACCTCCACCTACGGAGAATTGTCAAGGAGGTAATACACTTTTCTAACAAATGTTACAATCGCATTCAAGGAAACGTTCGCATTCTATATCGTGCCTGATCTAGAGTATGATGATCATGTTTGGTCACCACAGTTATAAAAAGCACAGAGAACTGATGGAGAACAACTGAAGGAAATGATTTACAAGAGTGTTAAAGGACATAGATCTGTTCACCATAGATGAGAGAAGAGTAGTGGATGCTTTGATCACAACTTCTAGGTTCTTTGAAGTAGGTTCATGATGTCATGGGTGACCCGCTTCTTGAAAGATGTGAAGACAGGTAGGTCAGTGGTTATAACATGATATCAAGCGAGAAACATGTTTAAAAAAAATGGAATAAACATAGGAATCTGTGAATGCGGAGGGCATATAAAAGTTTAGAAAGTTGAATGACAGTAAAAAAAAATGTTCGATATATGTATATGTAATATACGTGCGTGTGTGCGTGTGTGTGTGTGTGTGTGTGTGTGTGTGTGTGTGTTTGAAAGAGGAGACCTTGCTGTGACCTTTGAACCAACCCTGAGGGAGAATATGTCAGTAGCTCTAGAACAGCAACAAAGATGAGAGTTCATAGCTCGTACAATACATGATTTTACAAGTACGTGGGATAAGGTTAGAGTGAGGAAGGCGGCAGTTTTTATATCATTTTCTTTATCTGTCTTCCTGGTCGTTATTTTTGAATCCCTGTTAGATAAAAAAGTGAAAGAGCTAAGCATTTGAAGAGAAATATGAACTGCGTCGTTCATGTAATTCTTATCTGGCTGTAAACTGAATTTATTCTGCTATATCACAAATCCTTTTTTGAGTACAGATTTGTATCATATATGACACTAGGGTATTTATTTGTTATCATATGGCTCAACATGTAACAAAAAATGTGTTCCAGGAGACAGGGACGAAAACATACTACCTCCTTACCTCCTAAGAAGGGAAAGGAGGAGTAGAATTCCTCACCATCTGTATCATAACTTCCTGAAGGAAGAAACAGAAGAAACCAAGAGAGAAACATTGTTTCCACCGCAAGGCTCAGTTGGCTGTTGCTGACATCCCTCCGTTCACCAAAGGAGAGGAAAGCAACGATGTATGGAGGTGAGGAACACCCAAAACATGGAACGCCGCAGGTTGAAAAGTAGCTTATAAGTTGCTAAATACACAACACGGATAATACCGGTTGTATATTACGGGCGGGAGGAGCGAGGATTTCTTCCACAACGTAAAGAAAATGTGATATCCCCGGGTGACGGCTCCAGGGGCCCGATGGAGATTGTAAATAAGCAGCCAACACTCCCGCTCCCAGCCGACGCCGCTCCCCCACATCGCCCCAACCCACCCATCCGAACCTGCTAGGGATAGCAGATACGCACGCCCCCCCAACACCCTTAGCCACAAGGTGACGGTATCCACCTACCCACCACAACCCTCGCTCCTGCTCTCGTGGGCTGGGGTGTAGAGGACGCCTTCCAGCCACTGTGGACATATGTGGCAAGGCCAGCAACGACAACACTGCCTGCGAAGTAGTGGGGGGGAAAAAAAGAAGGAAAGAACGGGACTAAATACTCAATGGAACTTGGTCCCCAACAGTAGAATCCCATTGGCGACTCAGCCCTCCCTTCTCTCTCTCTCTCTCTCTCTCTCTCTCTCTCTCTCTCTCTCTCTCTCTCTCTCTCTCTCTCTCTCTCTCTGCAGCCTTTTCATGTCCCTCCACCTTTTTTTGTGTGTTTATTTACAGCCTGGACTCTCATTTAGAACTTTTGCCCGTGATTTGAGCCTTCAACATAAAAGAAAAAAAAAAAAATAAGGCTCCATACATTACGCCAAACTCACATAAAACTTGCCTCTAGGGTAATCAAGTTTCAGCTCCCCGCGGGGGTTGTAGGTGGGTGTGAGGTGATCACCGGGAGTTGTGGGTGGGTGTGAGGTCATCACCTGGGAGTTGTGAGTGGGTGTGAGGTCATCACCGGGAGTTGTGAGTGGGTGTGAGGTCATCACCTGGGGTTGTAGGTGGGTGTGAGGTGATCACCGGGAGTTGTGGGTGGGTGTGAGGTCATCACCTGGGGTTGTAGGTGGGTGTGAGGTGATCACCTGGAGTTGTGAGTGGGTGTGAGGTGATAAGAGCGACGACCTACATTTAGCTAAGAGGACCTGGCTCTCCTCACACCAACTTGTCCTCCCATATTGGCCCTCCCGTCCGTCCCCTCACAGATGCCTTCATTAACTGAATCCGTGCAGGGACACGAGGCTCAAACGACGCCGCCGCGCCCCTGGGAGACCCTCCTGCAGCAGGGACGGTGGGTAAGGGAGAGAGAGAGAGAGAGAGAGAGAGAGAGAGAGAGAGAGAGAGAGAGAGAGAGAGAGAGAGAGAGAGAAATTACAGGGGAGAGTGGATAAAGGAGTGGGAGGTAATAAGAAGGAGGAGGAGGAGGATGGTTTGGTCAGGCTGGAGGGAGTGAGAGGTTGTTCGAGCAGTGATGAAGGAGGAGGGTGGTGCACCGGACGGGTTGAGGGGAGAGTAGGGGTGAGTGGTGGGGGAGAGAGAAAGAGAGTAGGGGTGAGTGGTGGGGGAGAGAGAGAGAGAGAGAGAGAGAGAGAGAGAGAGAGAGAGAGAGAGAGAGAGAGAGAGAGAGAGAGAGGGGAGAGCAGGAAGTGGCAAAAGCTGTCGTCTCTCTCTCTAAGGAAAAGGGGGGTTGAGTCGTTGCCCACGGAAGGGAACCTGAGAGGAGCCGAGGTTACATACCACATCGGGCCAGGCCTGGAGTAACCTGTAACCTACCAGCGGCTACACAATATCATGTGACGCTGTTGCTGCTGCTCACCGAGTGTAACAAAGTTGTGTTGTGTTGTGCTGTTATGTATTGTGCTATGTTGTGTTGTGTGTGTTGTGTTGTGTGGTGTTGTGTAGTGCTGTGATGCGTGGTGTGTTGAATATATATATATATATATATATATATATATATATATATATATATATATATATAATATATATATATATATATATATATATATATATATATATATATATATATATATATATATATATATATATATATATATATATATATATATATATATATATATATATATATATATATATATATATATATATATATATATATGATTTCACTGGTCAGTCTAACATGAGCAACAGATGTGGTGTAGTTTGTGCATTAGGTGATAGCCGCGGGCGTTCGGCTAGTTAGGAAGTAATGAGGGACACAAATCGTGTTCACAAAGGATGGTTTCTGGCCAGAGGGCCCTGAAGGACCTCGTTACCAGGCCCTCAGAGCACGTGCCACCAACACCACCCACCACTACACCAACACCTCCAGCATCACCAACCACTCTCCACCAACACCACCACCACTACCACTACACCAACCACCATTATGTTGGTGCCACCATTATCAAGAAGCTCCACCAACCATGAGCACCAACAGACAGACAGACAGACAGACAAGGAGAGACGACAAGCAAAAGAGAACAGAGGAAGATCAAAGACAGAACAGATGCATGACTAACAACACATTTACCTATATAAGCACGAGACCACGAGGGTAATAATCACAACAGCTTCTATAGAATAAAACCAAGACGCAGGATAAGTGGGAGACACGTCATGCGAAGGTAATATGGCTAGCACCAGCACCAGTAGTAGTAGCAGTAGTAGTAGTAGTAGTAGTAGTAGTTGTAATGGTAGTAGCAGTAGTAGCAGTAGTAGTAGTAATAATAATAGTAGTAGTAGTAGTAGTAGTAGTAGCAAGACCACCAAGTGTACACGTAGATCACAACAGAAATGACGACGTTGACAGACAAGAAGAACAACTACACATCAGAAGAGGAGACAAAGACAGCAGCCACATCAGCAGAGAAGCAACAACAACAGAAAAAAAGGACACATGTAACACTACGCACAGATACCAGGAGAACAAACACAACAACAGTGGCACAATAATAGACCCTCCTTCCCCCTAAACAAAACCTGAACAACGGTGTAACAAAAGACAACAAACATGCAAGGAAACGACCGCAAGATCATTTGAAAAATAACAATAGCGTTAACAATTGAAGGTATAACACAAAAAAAAAACAACAGAAAAAAATTGTGAAACAGGAAGAGCAATAAACACATGGAAAAAGGTATACTCTCTCTCTCTCTCTCTCTCTCTCTCTCTCTCTCTCTCTCTCTCTCTCTCTCTCTCTCTCTCTCTCTCTCTCTCTCTCTCTCTCTCTCTCTCTCTCTCTCTCTCTCTCTCTCTCTTTTCTTCTTTCCATTAAATGACGTTCAGTCCTCAAACCTTAAACCCTCCTCACTCTCGCCCCGATGATTTTCACTTCACAAACTTTCACCTCACATTCCCTCCGCTCCTCACTCCCGAGGCTCGCTCTTGGTTAAACTCACTAGAGCAAAACCCAATTTCTATTTGTATATATCGCTCTCTAAATATCACTCGTTCCCATCTATAGATACCAGAACACTATAGCTCAACCCTATGATAACATAAACATGTTGGGCTATACCTGATCCTCCTCCTCCTCCTCCTCCTCCTCTTTGGTCTGGACCCCCAACATCACGAGCATTTCCTCCTCCTCCTCCTCCTCCTCTTCCTCCTCCTCCTCCTCCTCCTCTTCCTCCTTACTGGAAACTCAATATCAAGAGCATTTCAGAGATCCCTTCCCAGAAGCTTGAAGTGTTGTATAAGTATCGTAATCATCTCTCTCCTCCTGTAAGCAGCTACTCCATATCTGTATGGAGTATTGCTCCTCCCGGTCTTGCTCTATGGAGTGCCTCTCTCTGCGCCTCTCTCTCTCTCTCTCTCTCTCTCTCTCTCTCTCTCTCTCTCTCTCTCTCTCTCTCTCTCTCTCTCTCTCTCTCTCTCTCTCTCTCTCTCTCTCTCTCTCTATCCACTGTTGGGATCAGATGCCTTACGCCTTATCAACCCTCTTCGAGTGTCACTTGTCTTCAACCATTTAGATCTATATTCACCTGCCCGGGATGTTGCTGCTGCTGCTGCTCTCTCTCTCTCTCTCTCTCTCTCTCTCTCTCTCTCTCTCTCTCTCTCTCTCTCTCTCTCTCTCTCTCTCTCTCTCTCTCTCTCTCTCTCTCTCCAGCCACTGCAACGCCCTCATCATCTCCTCTCTTCTCCCCCTCCCTCATCCCCCCACGTGATAAATTGAGGTAATATGTATGCATAGGGCTGCCCTACACCTTGGATTAGGCCAGTAATGCCGATATAAACGACCGACTCATTCCATCCCCCCAAAAAAAGAAAGAAAAAAAAGAAAAAAAAAATGCGCAATGTATTGGCTTTGAGATTGATGCTCACCTCACGGCTAGGTTAGGTTAGGTTAGGTTAGATTTTGTTCTGGTTTTTTTTATGACGATTGAAAAAGAGAGAGAGAAAAAAAGAAATAAATTATGTAAAGGGTTTTAGATTCCAGTTTGAGTAATGGAAGGGACCATAGTGGAATATTTGACGAGAATACATTGTGTATTTCACGAGCAGGGAATCTATTTAGTCTTTACGAATGTCATAAATACTCCAGACAGCACGAATGCCGGTCGTTTATTCGTAGACCAAATTCGACAGGTTTCGAAAATGAAAAAAAAAGAAAGAGAATAGAATTATAATTTTTTCTCCTATTTTTATTAACGGCCAATTTATAACACTAGAAGAAATTATTTCCGCAACTTCTGCAAACTTTGACACACTTTGTGACAGAAGTTATTTCTTCTGTAATTTACAGAAGTGAAGACAACTTTCGAATGCCTTCATCATTATGGCCCATTGTCCTGTATTTAATGGCCACCATTCCACTCTTATGACCTCACGTTCCACTCTTATGGTCTAGTATTCCACTATCATGTCCGCGGTGAATTCCACCATTATGACCCATTGTTCTGTGTTTAATGGCCATCATTCCACTCTAATGACCTAATGTTCCATTATTATGGCCTGGTATTCCATTATCATGCCCAAGTGTTTTACTATTTTGGCTCATTGTTCCATCATTGAGGTCCAATTTTCCACTACCATGGCCCAGTATTCCACCATTATGTAATGTCTTTCATTGTTTTGACCCAAGCATTGCCAGAGTGCAAGAACAACGTTAATCCTTGTGACGCACACAGTAAAGTCAACTCAGCCATAATCATTTAACCAATTCAGGGACGCGACGAATACAGTGGTAAACTCAGCCCAGGAAAATAAATACAATACATCCCAATCTGGGGAAAAAAAGAAATAAAGAAAATAATCAACTGAAATGTCAATGTTGAACACAGCTCTGTGTGTGTGTGTGTGTGTGTGTGTGTGTGTGTGTGTGTGTGTGTGTGTGTGTGTGTGTGTGTGTGTGTGTGTGTGTTACAGGTAGAGATCGCTGTTTTTTTGTTGCCCAATCTGTTAACCTTGATAGATAGATAGATAGATAGATAGATAGTCCCCTTGAATCATTGACCCTCTCACTATATATCTCCATCACTTTAATCACCACAGCCGTCACCATCATCATTATGAACCTCATCATTACCATCACATAGACACTCTCCACCTGGAATACAATCAACAATTGTCCTCACCATCACAAGGGGAGGAGGAGGAGGAGAAGGAAGAGGAGGAGGAAGAGGAGGAGGAGGAGGAGGAGGAGGAGAAGGAGAAGGAGAAGGAGGAGGAGGAGGAGGAAGAGGAGGAGGAGGAGGTCATCACCACGACCTGACGAAGGAAGAAAAAGAAGAATGATATAGACCTGGCCTGGCACTTTGTCCAGATCCTTATGAACGCACATGGATGCTACCACACACACACACACACACACACACACACACACACACACCTTGAGTCCTGTGTATAACACGAGTGTACACTGTGCACGTCCTGTGAGTCGTGAGTTTATCAACCTTAAGTCCTATGTATAACACGAGTGTACACTGTGCACGTCCCGTGTGTCGTGAGTTTATCAACCTTGAGTCCTGTGTATAACACGAGTGTACACTGTGCACGTCCCGTGTGTCGTGAGTTCATCAACCCTACGGTTGAAGGAAGCCTGGTGTTACGTTACGTACGTGCGTTGAGCATATCGGGTAAGGGAAAGGGACCTCTTCCTCTGCTGTGAGCGTAGGTTGTGGAGATGTTGTATGGTTGTGTGTGGGGGCTTTACCTCCTGCACATCGGGTGAGAGATCATAGTTGTATATAACCTTCCCAGAACACCTAGAATACCCAGTCCTTTATCCTCCTGCTATTGTTGCCCTTTTTTTTCCCCCAGAAGAAAGATAATAGGGAAAAAAATGCTTTCTTCTTGCGTTTGAATATCGTCTTTCAAAAAGAAAAAAAGAAATACAATTCAAGATCATGTATTAAAAAATCGACTCGATTTTTTCTTTTTCTTTTACAAGTCTTGTTTTAATGTCACACTTGAAGACAGTTTATTCTTGCTAATGATATGACGACATGAGCTTGAATATGATTAAATGTATCACAAATGAGGACCTTCTGCTTTACGAATTCTCAAATGATCCATGACTTCGTGTGTAGGTAAATTACCGTCGAACCTGTGACACACACATCACATGTATTTACAGGCTGGAGCTTCGTGAGGATAGAAGGTATATAAACATTCTTCCTTTGCCTCATTTGATTTCAAAATAAAGTTGACGCGTTACAGGATCATTTGAATTCATATAAAAAATATTACAGAGATGATGAGAAGGTATAAATGTGCTTTGTCGTTTCAGATTATGGTTCGCCAGTAATTGTAATTATAACTGTCAACGGCATAATGATAATAATAATAACGAAAATAATAGTCATTATTATTGTCATTATTATTATTATTATTATCATTAGTAATCATTATTACTATTATTATTATTATTATTATTATTATTATTATTATTATTATAATTATTATTATTATTATTATTATTATCATTATTATTATTATTATTATTATTATTATTATTATTATTATTATTATTATTATTATTATCATTATCATTATCATTATCATTATTATTATTATCTTTATTATTATTATTACTATTATTACTATCATAACAGTAATGATTATAGTAGTGATAATGATAATGATACTAATAATAATAATAATAATAATAATAATAATGATAAGAAGAAGAAGAAGAAGAAGAAGAAGAAGAAGAAGAAGAATTATAATACTAATCTTCGTAAAAACAAAAACTAATAATAATGATAGTTTTCTCATTCACTTAATCAGCAACTTACACTTACTACAAAATAAAATTGAACACACATCATATATAATAAATATTCGTGTTTGAGGAACAAAAATATGTATGTAAAATGCACAGCCACACATGGATAATCCTGCATTGAATCTATCCAACTCACGGTAATCTTCATAAACTGTATTCTTATATATACACCTCTCATTTCATTAATCCTGCAAAATAACCTCCATTTGCTCAATCCTACCAACTCAAAAAGCCACTCCAGTGCAACAAAATGTGCCATGAAAATTCAACAAGCATGAATTTCCTGTTGCACTCGACTCCCTGGGGAAAATAACCCTGAGAATGGTGAAAAGCCGAGTTAGAATAACAGAGGACCACTTCACCAAATACATTGCCATTTTACCATGAACAGAAAAGAAGTTGGCTTAACACCGCCAGCGCCCTGGGGTCCCTTGGGGCTTCCCTTGGGCCTTAGCTTAAGGTCAGTCTGCTAACCCCCCATGTAAGCTAAAACTGCGTTAGAGAGAGAGAGAGAGAGAGAGAGAGAGAGAGAGAGAGAGAGAGAAGAGAGAGAGAGAGAGAGAGAGAGAGAGAGAGAGTATGAGGAGGAGGAGGAGGAGAAGGAAGTGCTCTTAAATATGTGAGTTTACATAATGAGCCCAGGATGGTGCTTAGAAAACGACCAGCCTTGAAATGGGTGCGTTGCAATGGCTGGAGAGAGAGAGAGAGAGAGAGAGAGAGAGAGAGAGAGAGAGAGAGAGAGAGAGAGAGAGAGAGAGAGAGAGAGAGAGAGAGAGAGAGAGAGATTCTCGGAGGTATGTGAAGTCTAGCTCACCGTTCTCTTAAAATCCTATTTCAAAATCCAGTAAACATATTCCTCACTTATTAACAAATTACGTAGATACATACACACACACACACACACACACACACACACACACACACACACACACACACACACACACACACACACATACACATCACACACACACATATATACGTATATATACATATACATTGCTTATTTAGATTCAATTCTGGAAATAGGTGTGTCAGTCCTGGAAACTAGATGGGCGTACTAACCGACGCTGCCTAGGAACCTGAGTCATAGATATCCACGCGCTAGGCCTGGAAACTTAAGCCTTAGGGGGGCCTAAGCCCTGAACACCTGAACCCTGGAAAGCTAATGGTCTGGAAACCTGAGCTGTGGGATTATAGGCCCTGAGGCCCTAAGGACTTGTGTTTGAAGACCTTAGTATAAGGGGTCAGGTTTCTAAAAACCCATTCCCTCAGGAATTAGGTTTATTAAGGGACCTTATCTCTTGGGAACTTGAGAACAAAGGCTCTTTGCCTGAGGGTGCTGGAAACCCTCTGATCCCTGGAAACCTGAATACTATGGAATTGAACCCTACAAAGAGCACACTGAGCTCTTGATGTGTTCCATTCGATGGTGAGTGTGGCAACTTCACTCTCAACACCATAGCATGAGACGAACCCCCTCCCTCATGCCTTATCATCATTGTCACTATCACAAGGCTTCATAGTGAGCTGGCGAATCACTCGTGTTTGAGATAATGTCATATTTACCTCGTCATATGGAGACGCAAACATGTTTACTGGTATCCATTCACACAGATCAAGGGCGTATGATAAGAGGGAGAGGAGTAATTGGTGAGAGGAAGAGGAATAATTGGTCAGAGGGAATGGGGTAGTTGGAAAGATCCAATCAATAAGGCTTGTGATATATTGAAAGACTTCGAGGAGCAGTGGCTGGAGGGTGTCCCTCTGGTGGACAATTTAAACTCGCTGAAGTGGACTTGAGATGGATATTACCAGGTGGATGCGACGACGAGGGAGGGAGAGAGAGAGAGAGAGAGAGAGAGAGAGAGAGAGAGAGAGAGAGAGAGAGAGAGAGAGAGAGAGAGTGAGAGAGAGAGAGAGAGAGAGAGAGAGAGAGAGAGAGAGAGAGAGAGAGAGAGAGAGAGAGAGAGAGAGAGAGAGAGAGAGAGAGAGAGAGAGAGAGAAGATGAAAGAGAGAGAGAGAGAGATAGAAGAAAGAGGGTGACATACCAGCAATTTCTTTTTACTCGATGAATCATTGACCTTTTATGCTATGATACTAGTATGATAATATATATATGAAAACATACATAGAAGTTATACATAGGATGTTAGGCGCACACACACACATGTAAATGCATTTTCTTCCTGATCATATAGACAACTCACTCCATCTATAAACCTTTCTCTCCATTCGTACCACTCCCAGTTCGAGCCCCTCCTGTTTAGAGAAACAGCTAATTCTATAACCACTCCATCATCTGCATTATTCAAAGAAATCTCTGCATTCCTTCCATCTTTACAGACCCCTTGAGCAGAATTGTCTGCCCCCACTCCACCTATACTCTTGCCATCACAGAGATTGGCCCTCCCCACTCCACCACTCTGTGTCTACCATTCCAGACAACCACACCGTTCCAGCCAACCACTCCAGCAAGCCAACGTATACCCCTTCAGCCAACCCTCTGAGATTGCATGCCTCCTTCTTCACCACCACAACTACAACCACCACCACCATTCCACCATTCTCTCACTTATCTCTCTCTCTCTCTCTCTCTCTCTCTCTCTCTCTCTCTCTCTCTCTCTCTCTCTCTCTCTCTCTCTCTCTCCCTCAACACCACCACCACACTGGCCAGCCAGTTAGCCTCTCCCTCAGTCTGAGGGGTGATCTCTCCTCCCTCCACCCCAAGATCCAGGGTGTTTACAAAAGGCTTGGCTCCCCCCCCCCCCCCCCCCCCCCCCAACAAAGAAGAAGGCTGGGATGGGTAGTGAGTGGTAAATGTAAATAGATAGACGAACATCTAACACAGGAAGATATCGGCCTACTCTTCCATGAGAGTAGGGACAGACAGACAGACAGACAGACAGAAGGAGGGTTGAGTAAAATATATATCGGTAGAAAGCAGACCCTTAGTATCATAATCATCATTATCATTATCATTATTATCATTATATTATCATTATCATTATTATTATTCTTAGTAAGAATAATGATAATGAAGGCACCATGGATAATTATGAGAATGATGATAATAATAATAGTAATGATAATAATGATAATGATAATAATCATAATAATAATAATAATAATAATAATAATAATAATAATAATAATAATAGTAATAATGATAATGATAACAATAATATTGCTGATAATAATGACGATATGAACAATAATGATAATGATAATTATAATGATAATCATAATCATAACATCTTCTATACAACTGATCCTTGAACGCTGTAGCTTTGTATCACACTGTAATCTTAAGTTGACGTGAGGAACCCAGACGTACACACACACACACACACACACACACACACACACACACACACACACACACGTACACACACCTCATCAACAACAGGTGTGTAACCCAGGCCGCGATCACTCAAAACCTTTTTCACTCCATCTTTCCACCTCCAATTTGGTCTCCCACTTCTCCTCGTTCCCTCCAACTCTGACACATATATCCTCTTGAGCAATCTTTCCTCACTCATTCTCTCCATGTGACCAAACCATTTCAAAACACCCTCTTCTGCTCTCTCAACCACACTCTTTTTATTACCACACATCTCTCTTACCCTTTCATTATTTACTCGATCAAACCACCTCACACCACATACTGTCCTCAAACATCTCATTGCCAGCACATCCACTCTCCTCCGCACAACTCTATCTATAGCCCACGCCTCGCAACCATATAACACTGTTGGAACCACTAGTCCTTCAAACATACCCATTTTTTCCAAGATATTGTTCTCGACTTCCACACATTTTTCAACGCTCCCAGACCTTTCGCCCCCTCCTCCACCCTATGATTCACTTCCGCTTCCATGGTTCCATCCGCTGCTAAATCCACTCCCAGATATCTAAAACACTTCACTTCCTCCAGTTTTTCTCCATTCAAACTTACCTCCTAATTGACTTGTCCCTCAACCCTACTGTACCTAATAACCTTGCTCTTATGATAATGATAATAATGATAACAATAATAATAATGATAATAATAGTAATGATAATGATAATGATAATAATAATGATAATGATAATGATAATAATAATAATGACATAATGATAATAATAATGATAGAATAATAATGATGATAATAGTTATGATAATGATGAGATGGAGAAGAAGAAGAAGAAGAGGATTTATGAGTCCTTCGTGTGAGTCACTCGAAAAATTATAAGTGCTCCTGACTTCGATGAATTAAGAATATTGTCTATCAGGTGTGGGTACACTAACTCAAATGAACAGAACACTGAACATCTGGTGAAGATATTCTTTCTCGTTCCTCGTTTTCATTTTGAGTTCAACTCATTCAATTCTGAGCTGATTGATTCTGAGAGGCAGTGTTGACAGTGACGAAGAGATTAATTGTGCTGTTGATTTGGCTGGGGCTGCTCTATTACTCTCTCTCTCTCTCTCTCTCTCTCTCTCTCTCTCTCTCTCTCTCTCTCTCTCTCTCTCTCTCTCTCTCTCTCTCTCTCTCTCTCTCTCTCTCTCTCTCTCTCTGCCCCAAACCCCAAAGTCTGGAATGACTTTCTCTCTGATTTCAACCCTGGAATTTTATGAATGGATTTCCCAGCACGGTTCTGCCAGTGGCTTTGTGGTGATGCATTTAGCGACCTGCCTCAAATACCTGTTTGGATCCAGGAGTCAGATCTTGTGGTGGTAGTGGGTGACAATGACCTGAGTGATGGGAATTGAATATCCTCTACCAGTGTCGTAGTTTGATATATTCATTTCATTCGGATTCAGGTGTAGTCGTGGTTTTATGGGCAGGAGCGCTGGTTGCGACTCTCTCTCTCTCTCTCTCTCTCTCTCTCTCTCTCTCTCTCTCTCTCTCTCTCTCTCTCTCTCTCTCTCTCTCTCTCTCTCTCTCTCTCTCTAAAACTCCGTATATTCCCATCTCTGTATTCCTATCTCTCATTGTGCCTTACATGTTACTCCTCATCACAAACAGCAATTGATCACTTCATCTTCTCACACCCCCCCTCAAAAAAAAAGAAATAAAAGTTATCTTAATCTTGTTAGTCTCCTACCCTCTCTACCTCAGTCCTGGTTCGAACGAGTCCCCTACATGCTCGAGAGAGAGAGAGAGAGAGAGAGAGAGAGAGAGAGAGAGAGAGAGAGAGAGAGAGAGAGAGAGAGAGAGAGATAGTCCACACACACACACACACCCCGCCCCCCCAAGCGCTCCTCAGTGAAGCAGTACCAATGTACTGGACGCCACCAGGAACCTCTGGAACCCATTGAACAGCAGACATGAACCTGGAGACGGTGATGACTGACACCAGAAGCCTGACCTGACCTTGTGATGATCGAAGACCATGTGATGATCGAGGACCATGTGATGATCGAGGACCTTGTGATAATCGAGGACCTTATGATGATCGAGGACCTTGTGATGATCGAGGACCTTGTGATGATCGAAGACCTTGTGATGATCGAGGACCATGTGATGATCGAAGACCTTGTGATGATCGAGGACCTTGTGATGATCGAGGACCTTGTGATGATCGAAGACCTTATGATGATCGAGGACCATGTGATGATCGAAGACCTTGTGATGATCAAAGACCTTGTGATGATCGAGGACCTTGTGACGATCGAGGACCGTGTGACGATCGAGGACCTTATGATGATCGAGGACCTTGTGATGATCGAGGCGACAATGATCACCGCCAGTCGAAGTGCGCCTCGACTTCCCCAAGGAACTTATGGCAAACTTAAGACCTTCTGGGAACTTAAGATCCTACCCTATTTAGAACTTGGAGCAATACCATCTCATTTGGGACTTTCCACTTAACCCGCAAGGTACCTTCATTAGACTGTCAGAATTAAAGTTATTTGTGTTGATGAAGAACTTAAAAGGTTCTATTAACTAGGAGGGCTTTCTGATGAAGAACAATATCAGGTCCTATTAACTAAAGGAGTTTTCTGATCTATAAAGGTTTAGGATATATCGAAAAACGGTTGGATTCATTAATCATGCGAATTAGTCTCATTAAACGCTATCGATCGAGAGCTCTGCCTGGCCCTTATGTCGTCCTCTCTGATTAGATTACAACACTCTCATTAAAAGCAAAATGGTCGAAATTTAACAGTTTCCTTAAAATCAAGTTTTAAAGATAACTCAAAATGCAAGCTGCTGACGCACTGATTGTGTCGTGTGTGTCGTGTGTGTGTGTGTGTGTGTGTGTGTGTGTGCTGGTGGCAGAGGTGGTCTGGCCATTGGCTTCTGTTCCTGCAGACGATGTTGTTGTATTAAACCATGATGTTCTTCTGACGACCGATTTTTCGTTGTATTTTTGGCACTTGTTAGTGCGGCCTCAGGTCTCTTGTTGCTTGGTAGACCACTGGCTCCAGATGGGCCATTGTCCACACAGTGAGGGACAACGAGTCGGAGAGAACTTCTATTCTCCAAACGATCTCTTTCCTTGTGAGGAATATAGTTCGAGAGGAGTCAGATCTTAATAGAATAATGAAGTATAATGCTCACCACATGCAGCAGGTACTTGGATCTAATACCTTTATGGACAGAGAAAGAAATGGATGGAAAGAAAAAGAAAGACAATTGTGCAAGGTCAACTCACGGAGGTATACGTGCAAGGTCAACTCACGGAGGTATACGTGCAAGGACAACTCACAGAGGTATACGTGCAAGGTCAACTCACGGAGGTATACGTGCAAGGGCAACTCACAAAGATGTACCAGCGACTTTAAAGAAAAATGAAAATATTCCATTTATAGGAAACTTTTGATCCTCGTCAGTCCATGTTGAGACGGCCTGGTAGGATGAACGTATCGACTTTGACGTGTTCCCTGACACCATCAGCCCACCTCAAGACAGAGCCTCAACACATGGGCTAACCTGTGTAACCAGTTGTGTTGACAAGAGGCAACCAATCATTTACAGAAGACATCCTCGGGTCAACTGGGTAGCTGGAAATCCTCAGTGCCAACCAAGCAGTTTTAAGTATCTTATACATTTCTTCCCTCATGTTAAAGAGGTCTGAATAACCATTACGTTTCAGCGATTTACAAATACCACAAAATCGAGTCAAATTCAGGAAGATGAGCCACAAGGCCTTTTACAAGAATTAAGAAGGAAAGGAGAGGAGCCAACAGGAGGTTATGCTAGCATGACGACACCCCCTCACCCAAGCCATCTGTACCTCGTCATCCACCGCAGGAACTTGTGGTGGCGAGTCCCTCACCAACTCTGTCAACTTTGGCTGTGCCTCAGACAAAGTTTATAAATCCTTGAGCTTCCGACGTGGCAGACAAAGACTGTGCACCACCAGCATCTTGGCTCCATCACCAGGCTAGCCAGAACAATATGCCCAGATTCGACAAGATGTCCCCTCCCTCATTCTCGCCCTCCATCTCATCTAACTTTCATACTTTCCTCCATCAGAAAGAGTTAAAAGTATTCCCTAGTCTGTTGTTGCTCTGAGGCACACAAAGACCTTCTGTACTTTGCATTCACAAGACAAATATTGATCCGCGTCTTCAGTAAGGAACCTTCCCAAAGAGGATGTTCAGGTTAAGCTGCAAGTGAATGATGTACAGGAATAGTTATACGGAAAATAAAAGGACGCCCTTTGAAGCCGATCAAGCCGATCAATAGTAAGATATATATAATAGCCAAGAGGAATGTTCACAGTATAGATACCGAGAGAGAGAGAGAGAGAGAGAGAGAGAGAGAGAGAGAGAGAGAGAGAGAGAGAGAGAGAGAGAGAGAGAGAGAGAGAGAGAGAGAGAGAGAGAGAGAGTATGTACCCTGGTGGTCCCTAGTGAAGCGGCATCAAGCGTTTAGTCGACAAAGGAACTCCTGAAACTCAGTGGACCAGACATGATGACTTGGAAGACAGGATGACTGGCACCAGAGGTCTGGCTCTGCGATGATCGGGGCAGCCAGCAATGGTCACCGCCAGCTGAAGCGTTCGTCACCTTCCCAGGGAACTTAGGGAAACTTGTGACCTCACAGGAACCTCACGGTATAGCATTATGTTGAGAACATACTCTGACCTCCAGATACCAAGGTCCATTCGTGTGAATTTTCCAATGATAATATTATGATATTAGTAACTGTAATTACTGAAGATATATCAAATTAATAAAAGCTACTAGTACTTGAAACAATATATATATATATACTGTATATATATATATATATATATATATATATATATATATATATATATATATATATATATATATATATATATATATATATATATATATATATATATATATATGTATTCATATGTACTCTTTCCTTTGTAACCTCACTTTTAAAAAGTTTTGAGATATATTCATGTACTCTGAGACATTCAAAAGTGGGGACAACACCAGTAAAGTTAATTCCTTCCGTTCAGAAAATAAGAGAATACTTCATTATGGATATAAAGGAGATATTCAACCAGTAATATATAAAAAGAAATGTTCTGAACATCACCGTTCATATTTTGTGCCTTTTTAACTCTCCAGCTTCCCGTTTCACAGTTATAAAATGAAAGTTTTGTGACTATTTGAGCGTTTCATCTTTTCATGAATATATGATTGACATCTGATTATGATCAAGGCACTAATATTACACACGCACATTCACTTTTGATCTAAACATAGGGTTCTGTATCCTTTCGTAAAGGCATGAAAAGTTTTGTATTGTCCCTCTGTATTCTAAGCATTATTACAGAACAAAGATACATGATCACATATACAGAGTATACACGCCAAATGGCGTCCTATCTTCGTCTCTTCGATGTATATCAACTGACTGTTATATTTCTCTCTTGTGTCTCCCCTGATGATGTGATTATTACACGAAAGTGCACTTGGGAACTTTTCGTGTTTCATTTTCCCCGTGGACTCATGGGAATGTCTTGATCACGCGCAAAATTGTGATCCTTTCCAACAGAGTACTATATAGAGTTACCAAGTTGCTTTATGATGGAGCGATTCCTCTTGTTTAACCCAGAGTTAAACACTACCTATGTATTCGTCTATTATCTTTCATTCTGTTCTCGTTGAAATGGGGATCAGTAGAATGTTTCGAAGCCACTTAGTCATATGTCGCAGCCCTTCCCCAGGACCTGGGGTTTGGACTGGGGGGACCTCAATCCTTTAGATTGATCCCCAAACAAGAGGGAACACTTCAGATGCATTTGTAAATTCATGCTTTTATATTACCTTGGAACCACTCGATTCTCTCCACACTCTTTCCGCAAAGAATGAGAGGAGAAAAGTCTCCCCTGCGCTTTTGAAAAGAAAAATATAGCAACATGTTGACCTGCTCTGAAATCTTTGACAAACTTGATACACAGACAAGCCCCGAAGTTTGCCTGGACAGGGCGACCCAGGGTCATGGTGCTTGAAAAGAGAGACGCGGTTTCACCTTCGGTGGCTCTCCCAAGTGTGAAGGGGTGTCCACACCTCACCTGGAGACTCGTCCACAGTCCCTTTGCTGGAGGGCCAGAGGAGTCGTGGTGGGAGCCGTTGGAGATGAGCCCCTTTCCATCTTACAAAAAAGGCTTTTTCAGAGAGAGAGAGAGAGAGAGAGAGAGAGAGAGAGAGAGAGAGAGAGAGAGAGACCAATGATAGTGACCTCAGGAGGAGGACCTTCTGGCCAGCACCTCAACCAGATTATCCACGTCGAGGAAATGAAGACCTTGGTGTCCGCGACGTCCGAAGTTAAAATTCTGCCTCGAAGTGTGTGTCGTGTCGTGTTGCCGGAGGATGATGACTTGTGTGCATCATGCCTTGCTTGCCACTGCTACCACTGCTGCCACTGCTGCCACTGCTTTTACGGTGGTTTTATTGACACTACTGTTACTGCTGTTGCTCCTACTGTTGCTGCTACTGCTGTTGCTACTGTTGCTGTTGCTGCTCCAGTGATTCTGTTGGTGGTGTTGTTTCCGCTGTTGCTGCTACCGGTGAAATAATTCTATTATCACTGCTGCTGCTCTCATCACCGCTGGCACTGCTGCTCATGTTCCCGCTCAAGACATCACTGCCGTTGCTTGCCCTGCAATGCACTGTTTTCATAACCCAAGATTATTGAACCTTCATGTCTTCAGTGAGGGGAGAAGGGAAGGGAGGGGGTCGCTGCCAACCATGATACGCGATTATCTTTATTTGGACAACCAGATAGGATTGGAATCTACACATAGGACGGTGGTAAAGATGGTAGATCTCCAGGCAAGAAGAAGCGGGAATGTCCTACGCTTACGATGGTGTAGAGTCCTTCTTAGCGACTAGATTCAGATGGTGTCACGTTTAATCTCTGACCTGAAGGTTACCTGGTGCTCTAAGTATCGGAAGACTGACTGACTCGCTGACGAACGTCTCTCATTTCCTCTCCCCCACACCACCCACCCCGTTACTCCTCTCCCTCTCTTTCCCCAGGAATGATCAGATGACAATTTTATGCTCAATAAATCATATTCAGAAGCGACTCTGGATCTTCACCTCCTGCCATTACGATATGGTTTACGACACAAGTAGCAAGATCAGAGTCCAAGAAATACCTTCAAGATTTATTCTGGTGCAGGATGTTCCATCAAGAATCTCTATTTTGTGTCTTGTATACGTTGATGAACTAAGAGATGTCTTCTCATACAGGGAAGTGTAAATGTTAAGTTTCTGTTTCATGATATACAGGAAGAAGAGGTTGAAAGATTATCACTGTGAGGAGCTGTGGTTTCGAAACTCTGTCTTGAATACTTGTTTTTATCGTGAAAAATATACAAATGGAAAGTAATATTACATATGCTTTAACGTACTATTCTTAACTTAGTATTACAGATACTACATATTTCAATCATTTATTCGACTTTACGTACTATGGCTGATGTGATAAGTAGGATAAGGTAATATCTTTACAAGATGAGTATATTGATGTTCACTTCACAAGGTCTAAGACACACGTGAGGATCACTGCCTCGTGATCAAATGAGTCACTGCTTCAGGGCCAGCGAGGGTCACTGCTTCGTGAGCAGCAGATATCACCAAGTATCACTGCTTCAATCATCACCAACTGCTTCATCATCATCATCATCACTGCTTCGTGATCAGCAGAGAACACCAAGTATCACTGCTTCATCATCACCACAGCTTGAGGATCAGCAGGGACCACTACCATACAGAGCGCCATCTACAGGGCGCCGAGGTGCTGCCGACAGCAAAGGCAGGATAGAGAGGAATTACCATCACTGCAGACGATAGAGTCATCCTCGTGCATTACCCACAGCTGCAGCCATGCCATACTGGCCTTATCAGGAACTGGGAGAACCAAACCCTGATGAAAACAGATTTATATTCATAAGGCACAGCAAGCCACTCCCAATGTGAGCTGGAGTCTTGGTCGGTTCACGTGCGTATATTGGATGCGAAGCAGTAGTGATCAGAAGACGGTTTTGCTAAAAGAAGGAAAGGTGGAAGAGACCAGAGACTCATGGAAGAGGAGCATGACCGAAGAGTAAGGTTTTAGTGCAAGTTGAGTTCGTCATATGTCAACAGGACTCTCCCTGAACCCTGAGGTCAACAGATGCAAATATAAGCTCTCTCCTTCGTCAGGAGGAAAATATCACCTCGAACAGATGTCTTTCAAGGACCACTTGTCTGTCGAATGACATTTTCATGAAAGTGACAACAACAGTGACAGAAGAGGATACAAAACATCACTACATCGGAGAGAAATGTAGATTCTTAGGTATAGCTATTCCTAAGAATAAAACGGGAAAACAAATCAGTTTACGTTTCTCCGAAGACAAGGTTAGCCAAGCGGAAAGACAAGTAGAGTGACTCAGAAAATACGCGAGTTCATCCCACAAAAGGTCAATCAGGCAGTCGAGCTACAGAACTAGTCAAGACCTGGTACGTAACTATGGCCAACGACTCTGTTCTCTAGGGTCAAACGAGACAACACACGCCAGAATGAAAACCCAGCAATCAACTACAGCGAAGACTGCGCCATCACGCCAAGACCAAAGACCATACCATCACCCTAAATCGAAGGCCACACCATCACTCTAGACCAAAGACCACATCATCCTCCCAAACCGTAGGCCACATCATCATTCTAGACCGAAGTCTACGCCATCACGCCTAGACCAAAGACCACATCATCATCCTAGACCAAAGACCACACCATCACCCTTGACCAAAGACCATAACGACAACAAGAATTCTTAGCGAATTTCTCACTTTCTGTCGACTCCAACTATGCTTTAATTTCTCAGCTGCTCTCCTCAGACAGACTCTCCAAGTTCCTGAATTCCAGCAAGACTGTCAATGCCGCAGACGAAGACTACATTGCAGCCTTACATCCACCACCCAGCCAGCCAGCTAGCCAGCCAGCCACCAGCCAGCCAGCCAACCAGGAAAAAATATGCTAAGACTACGGGTGCTGTTTCTTCCACCATTTTTACCCTCCGTCTCATTTAACTTCCTTACTTTTCCTACACGTAATTAGCCGTAAGCCTTCCTAAGCTCGTTCCTGTTGTCGCTCAGGCGAGGGAGATGCTTCGCGTTCCTCTGGCGTAACGAGCAATCTTCCAGGTCTTTAACACCGCAAGAAAATATCAAGAATATAATTGTGCTCTGTTCGACCCAACTGGGTGGGGGTTTTTCTGGGGGGGGAGGAGGAGGAGGGAGAAGAGAAGGGGAACCTTCCATTGTAGATGCAGGTGGTAGGATTACGAGAGAGAGAGAGAGAGAGAGAGAGAGAGAGAGAGAGAGAGAGAGAGAGAGAGAGAGAGAGAGAGAGAGAGAGAGAGAACGGACAGTAACGTTGGAGGTAAACAATCTCTGACCAAACCTTGACGAACTGAGACATTACACATTCCACATTACGCAAGAAAGAAAGAAAGAATAAAAGCATCTGTTCTTATTAACAATGTCCAGAGGGTTCCTCCTCTGCACTATCGTCCAGTATCAGTGTTCCAGACCAGCCCATCTAATAATGCAGTCCAGGACCCGGGAAAAGTCAACCACAGACGAGAAACTCCCGCGCATCCCGCAAATTAGACCACGGGTAACTCCAATACCAGATAAGGTAATATCATAGCTGCGTAACTTCTGTGTTTGGTATCCCATAATTCCTAGATTCCATTGGATGACTCCACGCGAGCCAAAGACCAGCTGGTCCACAAGCAAAATAAGTTCCTCAAGTATCGGAGGAAGGGAGGAGGGCGGAGTGGTGGGTGGTAAGAACGAGTGAGAAGTGAGTGGCAAGCGAAGCAGCAGCACCACCACTACCACTCCTCCGGCCCAAGAGGGACCCCTGCTCACGGCCAGGCATGCCAAACTAAGGAAGGAAGAAAGGAGCTTACACCCACCAGAGGCGTTCTCTTTTCTTTTCCACAGTGACGTTAGACTTTCTTGTTTCAAGTCTTGCTCGATACGATCTTTTAGTCGTTAAGAGAAATTTGCAATAAATGGCGGTGAACCGATGTGATTCATAGCGTTTCATAGCTTTCGTAGTATCTATAACGTAGTCTTTGACTGTGTCACGGTGCGCTGTCATCCACTGGCTTTTTCGTTGATGTAACTGATGGCTGATGAACTATCACGATATATATATATATATATATATATATATATATATATATATATATATATATATATATATATATATATATATATATATATATATATATACATACGTAAAGAGAGCTTGAATGTCTCTCTATCCCACAACAACATTTAGAGACTGAAATGCAAGTATCTTGTCGTCCTCCTAACACAAGCACACCTCGTGCAAGCCACTCAGAACATCCCTTTCACCGTGCATCGCGAATCCAATATTTTCAAGATCTTCTGAGTCTGTCCGAGGCTTTCACCTTATTAAAAAAACATTTATGCGAATCCTTGAAACATAAATCACCTAAGACTCGTGGAAGGGGTTTAGCCAGCTCGTTCGCCAGGACTGCTCGCCAGAATCCCCGCTCATAAAACTGTCTCACTAAATTAGTTTTGAAACCTTTTGTAACATATGAAGATCGAGAGATGGCACACAAGACACGCTATCTCAGTACGATATCAGGGCATCTCTCTCTCTCTCTCTCTCTCTCTCTCTCTCTCTCTCTCTCTCTCTCTCTCTCTCTCTCTCTCTCTCAGATTCTGGCAGCGTTAAGAGCAGGTGGGCTGAGACGAGCCGTACGTCGTTTTAGAGACAAGGCATAGAGAAACAGAGAGGGGAGAGAGAGAGAGAGAGAGAGAGAGAGAGAGAGAGAGAGAGAGAGAGAGAGAGAGAGAGAGAGAGAGAGAGAGAGAGAGAGAGAGAGAGAGAGAGAGAGGTTCCTCTCCTACTTTATAAGTTCGGATGAAAGGGCAAGCAAGAGTTCTAGATAGTGTGAGGCCATTTCTTTCGTTACATACACAGCAAGACGGGGGCGGGGCAGAAGGTACGGAACGAAAGCGAATTTTAAGTTCATTTGTCGTATTGTGGCGAACGATAGGCATTAACTGCTACTGTGCCCTCTGTCACCACACACACACACACACACACACACACACAAGCAGAGCACCTGCCCCTCATTCTCTGACTGTTCTCCCAGCTAACTAACGTTCTGCTAACCAGCCCTCGCTAATGCCACCTCTCCTGCCAATCTCTTCTTTCTATTTCCTCTCCATCACCTACAACCGTCCCCATTCTTCTTCTTCTCCTCCTCCTCCTCCTCCTCTTCCTCTGTCTCCTACATTCCATCACTCTTCCCATCTTCCCATATCTTCCTCAACTCACCCTTCTCCTCCTCCTCTTCCCCCTCCTCTTCTCTCCCTCCTCCTCCTCTTCTTCCTTTGTCTCCTACATTCCATCACTCTTCCCATATCTTCCTCAACTCACCCTTCTCCTCCTCCTCTTCCTCCCCCTCCTCTTCTCTCCCTCCTCCTCCTCCTCCTCCTCTTCTTCCTCTGTCTCCTACATTCCATCACTCTTCCCATATCTTCCTCAACTCACCCTTCTCCTTCTCCTCCTCCCCCTCCTCTTCTCTCCCTCCTCCTCCTCCTCCTCCTCTTCCTCCTTCGTCTCCTACATTCCATCACTCTTCCCATCTTCCCATATCTTCCTCAACTCACACTTCTCCTCCTCCTCCTCCCCCTCCTCTTCTCCTCCTCCTCCTCCCCCTCCTCTTCTCTCCCTCCTCCTCCTCTGCGTGGGAAGCCGTGCAGGCTGCTGCCACCTTTTTTGCATACGTCGACCAGACCCTCTCCTCCTCCCTTCCCCTCCTCCCTCCTCCCCTTCGTCAACACCTGAAGTAAAACATTAAACACTTTCCTCACCGCGTGTAACCTCACCATTGCCTCCTAACCCAGCGGGGGGGGGAAAGTTATGAGGCTCATGTCGCCTATGAAATCATGAGGTTCCTTAATAGTAATCTAAAAATGTAAGATAACAAATAGCAATGAAAAAAAGATGTCTTAACCTGGGAATATCCCTGAGGGGGAAGATAATGCTTTCCTTTACCCACCAGAGAAAGAAAATTAGTCCTCGGGACAAAAAAAAAGAGAGAAAACACGACGAATAGCATTAAAACTAACTGTCACAAATGATCGTTGGAATCCTACCAGACTTTAGCGAGGCCTTGACACATCACCGTGACTGTAGGGAGTAGCAAGTCAACTGGCTGGTCGACGGGTGGAAGAAAAAAGAATCAAATGAAATCTGGGAAATAGTTGGTACTGGGTGTTGCTGACTGACTCTCTCTCTCTCTCTCTCTCTCTCTCTCTCTCTCTCTCTCTCTCTCTCTCTCTCTCTCTCTCTCTCTCTCTCTCTCTCTCTCTCTCTCTCTCCCCCAGGGGAAGCGCTGCTGTCACAGTCACAGCCTTCAGTGGCTTAGCTTCAACGTACTCATATCATGAGCTGAGACCCTTCAACAGACTCTAAGGCTGGTGTGATGAAGACATCATAGCTAAATGTAAATTAACATTAGACGTATTCTACGTTTTATGGCATTAAGTCCTTTTTCCAATACATCACATAGAGAATGATAAGCCTTATCTATTGCTATGAGTTAAGTCGTATAGATATCTCTGTCTACCGGATGGTATATATATATCTTAATCATATGATAAAGTGTAGATCGTAAATCACTACCTTTGAGGATAATCAAAAAAGTATCCCCCGATATTGCTGTGCTGGTAGGCTGTGATATGAGTTACAATCAGACACATGATTTCTTACGTTAACTGAGACGACATGAGCTACTTATTAGCGGAACTTGTAAGTATTAACAAGTTAGCAGATTTCTGAACAAACTACCTGTACGTTTAACTATTCCTTTTTTCCTTTTTTTTTTACCAGATTATGTCTAGACCTTCTTAACTCCATTTCATCAGGGGGTTTCTTAATTGCTTTAAGCCTGAACCACGTTACGCCAGACTTCCTTAATTACGTTATGGTCCAAGTCCTCCTAAACTACTTTACCTAACTCTCCTCGTCACAACAGACCTACTCCGTCGATAGCAAGTAATATTACCAACGCACAGGGATATCCAAAAGTCCGCTACACACATGGATGATCATCTAACCTCCTTTTCCGCCCCTTCACTATCCAGAACACAGACCAGCCAAAGCATGAAGAAGACTCCTTCTTTTCACCGTGAGGAGCCGGAGAGATGGTTTCTAAACATGCAAATCAGGGTCATGAATACATAAGACTTTGCAAGGAGATTTGATTGGGTGATGCATGCGTGCGCCGGGATGCTACAAACACCAGGAAAAATAAGATCATTTTTGCAGTGTGTGTGAGGACGTCTCAGAAGGCTCTCAACACTGTGGAGAAAAGAAGTATGAAAAAAACAGAGAAGAAACAGAGAAAGAATGAACTGTTAAATAAGTTAAGAAAGAGGGGGAATAATTCTATCTAATGAACAATGTATATCACCAGGCAGTGTCGGTAAGGGACCTGGAGCAGCGAGAGAAGAGCAATAAAGATCAAAAAGGTTGTAAACGGAAGAAGGATTAGATCCTTTAACTTCGTTTTCATTTTTCCATGAGAGACTAATGCTAGGTGATCTGTCGCTACTGCTGATACCTCTATTGTGGCTGGATGAAAGATCTGATCGCTCAACGCAAAACAACTCTTACTCGCTTACAGTCGATGCATTTGCCTTCCATATAGTTAAAACATTTCAACTCCTCCACACCCACTCGTGTGGATTACAACTAAGATCCTCCTCTCTCCACTTCCATCCACGACGAATTACAGCTAAGATCACACATCATCCCCTCCCTCCACTTCCACCCTCCACTAATTGCAGCTCAGATCCTACTCTCCTCCACCACTCCACTTCCACTCCACCGTTCACATCTCGTGAATGGGAAAAGGTTTTAGAATGGGAGTAACTCTTTTTATCGACGAGAGAGAAAGAGAGAGAGAGACTGCTATCTCTAACTGGCCTGAGAGCTCGAGAGAAAAAAAAAACTTGACAGACCCCCTCTGGTTTTATTACATGGAAAAGGGAAAAGCACACTGAACACCCCCCATCCCAGTTTCTATAGCGACAGCCTAGGCCTAGGCGCCCCCCCCCTCCCACACACACACACACACACACACACACACACACACACACACACAGCAGGTCAGTCAACGTAACTGTTACAGTCAGTCAGGAAGCAAGTCACCTCTCGATGATCAAGATGGCTGTGCAGTCACTCCGTCCGTATTTACGGTGAGGGAGGGAAGAGGGGAGATCACACCGAACACCGCGAGAGGTGGAGACATCGCTTGCAAGGAAAGAGAGAGAGAGAGAGAGAGAGAGAGAGAGAGAGAGAGAGAGAGAGAGAGAGAGAGAGAGAGAGAGAGAGAGAGAGAGAGAGAGAGAGAGAGAGAGAGAGTCCCTGACGAAGATCCTCGGTGAGAGAGAAGAGGGCAGATCGCCTGAGAGACAAGGAGCAGTAAAGGAGAGAGAGAGAGAGAGAGAGAGAGAGAGAGAGAGAGAGAGAGAGAGAGAGAGAGAGAGAGAGAGAGAGAGAGAGAGAGAGAGAGAGAGACAAGCAACTTGTTCCAGACGGTATCATGACCGCTCATTAAGACGAGGTGTGGGAGGCAGTAAACAAGTTTAGCTGGCGCGTGGCGAGGCGGAGGGGAAGGGTGGTGGAGAGGAAGGAGGGAGGATAGTGTTGGTGGTGGTGGTGTTGGTGGTGGTGGTGGAGGGGAGGGAGAGCGACGGTGGTGGTGGCATAGGCTGTGGGGTAGGAGGATGGGAGGGATGAGGAGGGGGTTGACCGAGGCACAGCTGGTCGTCTGGGGCACACATGGCTTCTCTTATCTCTTTGTCGCTCACATGAAGTCTTCTCTCGCCAACGACATTGCACCCGTGCACTTCCTTGTGCTGCCAACTGTCACCTCTCTCTCTCTCTCTCTCTCTCTCTCTCTCTCTCTCTCTCTCTCTCTCTCTCTCTCTCTCTCTCTCTCTCTCTCTATCTATCTATCTATCTATCTATCTATCTATCAATCTATATATATATATATATATATATATATATATAAATATATATATATACTCCACGTCACCAGGTCTTCCACGTCGCCAGGTCCTCCACGTCGCCAGGTCCTCCTGTCACCAGGTCTTCCACGTCGCCAGGTCCTCCTGTCACCAGGTCTTCCACGTCGCCAGGTCCTCCACGTCGCCAGGTCCTCCTGTCACCAGGTCTTCCACGTCGCCAGGTCCTCCACGTCGCCAGGTCCTCCTGTCACCAGGTCTTCCACGTCGCCAGGTCCTCCTGTCACCAGGTCTTCCACGTCGCCAGGTCCTCCTGTCACCAGGTCTTCCACGTCGCCAGGTCCTCCTGTCACCAGGTCTTCCACGTCGCCAGGTCCTCCTGTCACCAGGTCTTCCACGTCGCCAGGTCCTCCACGTCGCCAGGTCCTCCTGTCACCAGGTCTTCCACGTCGCCAGGTCCTCCTGTCACCAGGTCTTCCACGTCGCCAGGTCCTCCACGTCGCCAGGTCCTCCACGTCGCCAGGTCCTCCTGTCACCAGGTCTTCCACGTCGCCAGGTCCTCCTGTCACCAGGTCTTCCACGTCGCCAGGTCCTCCACGTCGCCAGGTCCTCCTGTCACCAGGTCTTCCACGTCGCCAGGTCCTCCACGTCGCCAGGTCCTCCTGTCACCAGGTCTTCCACGTCGCCAGGTCCTCCTGTCACCAGGTCTTCCACGTCGCCAGGTCCTCCACGTCGCCAGGTCCTCCTGTCACCAGGTCTTCCACGTCGCCAGGTCCTCCACGTCGCCAGGTCCTCCTGTCACCAGGTCTTCCACGTCGCCAGGTCCTCCTGTCACCAGGTCTTCCACGTCGCCAGGTCCTCCACGTCGCCAGGTCCTCCTGTCACCAGGTCTTCCACGTCGCCAGGTCCTCCACGTCGCCAGGTCCTCCACGTCGCCAGGTCCTCCTGTCACCAGGTCCTCCACGTCGCCAGGTCCTCCACGTCGCCAGGTCCTCCACGTCGCCAGGTCCTCCTGTCACCAGGTCTTCCACGTCGCCAGGTCCTCCTGTCACCAGGTCTTCCACGTCGCCAGGTCCTCCACGTCGCCAGGTCCTCCTGTCACCAGGTCTTCCACGTCGCCAGGTCCTCCTGTCACCAGGTCCTCCACGTCGCCAGGTCCTCCACGTCGCCAGGTCCTCCACGTCGCCAGGTCCTCCTGTCACCAGGTCTTCCACGTCGCCAGGTCCTCCACGTCGCCAGGTCCTCCTGTCACCAGGTCTTCCACGTCGCCAGGTCCTCCTGTCACCAGGTCTTCCACGTCGCCAGGTCCTCCACGTCGCCAGGTCCTCCTGTCACCAGGTCTTCCACGTCGCCAGGTCCTCCTGTCACCAGGTCTTCCACGTCGCCAGGTCCTCCTGTCACCAGGTCTTCCACGTCGCCAGGTCCTCCTGTCACCAGGTCTTCCACGTCGCCAGGTCCTCCTGTCACCAGGTCTTCCACGTCGCCAGGTCCTCCTGTCACCAGGTCCTCCACGTCGCCAGGTCCTCCACGTCGCCAGGTCCTCCACGTCGCCAGGTCCTCCTGTCACCAGGTCTTCCACGTCGCCAGGTCCTCCTGTCACCAGGTCTTCCACGTCGCCAGGTCCTCCACGTCGCCAGGTCCTCCACGTCGCCAGGTCCTCCTGTCACCAGGTCTTCCACGTCGCCAGGTCCTTCTGTCACCAGGTCCTCCACGTCGCCAGGTCCTCCACGTCGCCAGTTCCTCCACGTCTCTAAGACCTCCACGTCGCCAGGTCCTCCTGTCACCAGGTCTTCCACGTCGCCAGGTCCTCCTGTCACCAGGTCTTCCACGTCGCCAGGTCCTCCTGTCACCAGGTCTTCCACGTCGCCAGGTCCTCCTGTCACCAGGTCTTCCACGTCGCCAGGTCCTCCTGTCACCAGGTCTTCCACGTCGCCAGGTCCTCCTGTCACCAGGTCTTCCACGTCGCCAGGTCCTCCACGTCGTCAGGTCCTCCTGTCACTAGGTCCTCCACGTCGCCAGGTCCTCCACGTCGCCAGGTCCTCCACGTCGCCAGGTCCTCCACGTCGCCAGGTCCTCCACGTCTCCAGGTCCTCCACGTCTCCAAGACCTCCACGTCACCAGGTCTTCCCGCCACAAAGTGATCCTCTTCAACGTATCGCTAATAACCTGACACAACCAGGACAATATAGTTGCTGCAGCTCTCCCAACTTCTTAGGGGAGTTGACGATGATTTCCCGCGGCTACACAGAGAGAGAGAGAGAGAGAGAGAGAGAGAGAGAGAGAGAGAGAGAGAGAGAGAGAGAGAGAGAGAGAGAGAGAGAGAGAGAGAGAGAGAGAGAGAGAGAGAGAGAGAGAGAGAGAGAGAGAGAGAGAGCGAGAGGGAGGGAGAGTATGACTGGGTCCGGAGAGAGTCAGCTGGCCACTCGTATTCTCCACTGATCCAACTCCCCTCCTCTACCAAGGTACAATTTTACGAACCAGTATTTGGTATCGCGTTTGTGTAACTCACTCCGACACAGTTTTATGACCTCACCAAATTTCTGACTTTCTTACGTGTTGGTGTGGTCGTCAGTGTGAGTTGGTCTGTATGTATTCTTCAGCATGTGTACCTGACATGGAATGATTACCCATTTCTGATCAGTCTTTTATCATATATAGTAAAGAGGGGGAATGATTTTGTGTGTGTGTGTGTGTGTGTGTGTGTGTGTGTGTGTGTGTGTGTAAGCGCGCGCGTGTGTGTGTGTGTGTGTGTGTGTGTGTGTGTGTGTGTTGTCACGTATGGATTACTGTATGTCCGTGTATACCCGTCTGTTATGACGTGTCAGGTAATGCATTACTCATGTCTGTAAATGAGTTTCAGTCGGTTTGGCTGTTGCTTTATGTGAGTCAGTGCGTGTCTGTTATCACTCATCATTTCCTTCTATTTCCGTCAGCGTCATACAGACAGCTTCCGTGAGTCACCCTGGACGAAGAAGATTGTATCTTCTGTCTTCCGCAGTGGAGTCGCTCGCTAGACTAACACATGTAAGCGTATATTTCACTGTCTACACAATACTAGGGAAGGAAAAAAGAGTCAGTTTGCTATCATCAGTCTTATAGTAACAGGAAACTAATTCCCGACGAAAGAGAAACGTAATTTCCTGTTCGCTTGGAAATAGCTGACATCGGTGTTGCAGTGGTGAGTCTTATGTCTGAACTCAGAGCCTTTTATCACCTCGATGACCGTCAGCTCTGAAGCAGAGGTTTGCAACAAGTACAAGGGGTTAGTAAAAGACACACACACACACACACACACACACACATATAAATCGAAGAGACGAAGCTAGGACGCCATTACCAAATGGCGTCCTAGCTTCGTCTCTTCGATGTATATCAACTGACTGTTATATTTCTCTCTTGTGTCTCCCCTGATGATGTGATTATTACACGAAAGTGCACTTGGGAACTTTTCGTGTTTCATTTTCCCAGTGGACTCACAGGAATATATATATATATATATATATATATATATATATATATATATATATATATATATATATATATATATATATATATATATATATATATATACATATATGTGTATATAGATAGATAGATAGATAGATAGATAGATAGATAGATAGATAGATAGGTAGATAGTTTGATGTAAGAAAATGATTATCCCATGAATTTCTGGAGGGAACATTTCTAGTGGTGAGGTGATTGTGTGCTGGACTGGGCACCACTGCTGGTGCCTCGCCTGGCTGACCCACTGTCTATAGAATTCTGCTGATGTGGTCCCTCCTTTCAGCAGGGGTCTGCTCTTTCCCTGAATATACAACATGAACTGATAAAAGGGGTTTTCTTCGGTTCCATTTCAGCAGAAATATTCAATTGCAACGAAGTTTTTGCATTTATATTTTTCTTTATTTCGTTTTTCTTGCAATACTTGTCCTCTCGTATATAGCTTGAAGAGAAATGTATGAAGAGAAAGACAGTGATTGGATTTTTGTAGGTATTCTTCAATTATCGTGTATAATTATATATATATATATATATATATATATATATATATATATATATATATATATATATATATATATATATATATATATATATATATATATATACATATATATATATATATATATATATATACATATATATATATATATATATATATATATATATATATATATATATATATATATATATATATATATATATATATATATATATATATATATATGACTTTCAATGGGGTGTGGTGCAGGAGAGGTACTGCAGGTGGGAGGAGCGATAGAGTTCTCAATAGGACGGTCCGGAGCTCGAAGTGTGGTGGTTCATTCACAGCGATATGGATCGTCATGATCGAAGCAGTGCCTCTCGTCCACAAGTGCGATTCGCTCACACCACCATCTCCCCGATCTGTTGTTGGGTAAGGCGGTGTATCTACGCACCGGTGTGGCCCATCATGAGGAGTCCAGAGGCACAGGATGCAGTCAATGGCACAGGTAGAATGTTCACATCCCACCCTCCTCCCTCCACTACACACACACACACACACACTCACACACACACGTCTCACTGCGTGTGTTCCTCAGGTGTCGAACTCACTCACCTGTCTCCACGTCACCTTTATATCTATCCTATAAGGGCGATTGAAATCTCTCTGTTGTGTGAGTCTGGAGTGCTCCTGAATTTATCTCGTTTATCATTATCATCATTATTATTTCCGTCACTTAATTATCCTTTTGATAAAGCATTTTTCTAAATTGTAAACTCTACTTATTCATACAGCATGTTATGGTATTTTGCTCGCACAATAATGGTGAAATGAGAGCACAAAATATGTATCATCTCTCTCCTGAGGTATGACTCAATCGACACAACGTAACCTTATACCAAGCTATTGTGGCTATAGAAAGTCACAAGCTCGCTAGCAACCTAATGGTCCACCGTTGGTAAGTATGATATAAAACCATTCTTATACTGTTTAATGTCAGGATCTGAATCTGTTTGGTGTTTCATACGAGGAGCTTCACTGTGGACATGGATCCTCTGCGCCAGAGATCATGTGAAACGCCCGTAGCCTTCGTGGTAGTACGAAGATCGTGATATCTATCGTCAAGGGCTCCGACGTGTAGCTGGACGAGGAGACGCCCTCCCTGTAGGTGAGTGGGACGCAGATGTGTGATTCAGGAGATGGACTGCTTAGCGATCGCTCCTGCTTCCAAATTGTCTCTTATTCAGCTGACAATTTTCATCAAAGTTATTGTCATTTGGCGGGAGATTAATACGAGGGAAGGAAGGCAAAGATATTGGTCTGGACTTACGAGGAGGGTGTGTGTGTATGTGTGTGTGTGTGTGTGTGTGAGACATGCTCCTTCACCCCTTCTCTCTCTCTCTCTCTCTCTCTCTCTCTCTCTCTCTCTCTCTCTCTCTCTCTCTCTCTCTCTCTCTCTCTCTCTCTCTCTCTCATATATGCAAGGGGCACACACCTACATATGGATTTCAGGTCCAAAAATGAAAGAGAAATAAAAAATTGTCCGCAAATCTTCGCCAATAACCTCGTCTTTCATTTACATTCGTCGCACATCTGAAATTCTCATCTAAATTCATCCACCTTTGAGGGGGAAAAGGAATCTCAGACAGAGAGGCACCAGGAACCTCCCAATATCCGAGCTACCGCGTCAAGGAAGTCATTCACAAGGCCTGTCACACGTAGACACGAAGGATCACACCCTCACTATACATCCGTGGGATCGTCACCCTACATTACAGCGTTCCGCTCCACCTGATTGAAGGGTAGGCGATATATATATGTATAGTGTCCTGAGGCACTCGAGGGGAGCGGAGACGCGCATGCTCCTTCTCCTCCTCCTTTTTTTTCCTCCCTTCTCGTGACCGAAGTCATGGTTGAGTGTGAGGTAAGACGTGACCCCCAAGCAATGCCGTGTGAGGCAGCAAATTACGACACTCGCTTCATTATCCCCTCATAACAGTAGCCTCACTACAGATATCTCTCCTTGATAACACATTTGACTCACTTTCTTCTACTCTCTCTCTTCTCGTCACCTTCCTCCTCGTTCTTCGTCTTCTTCTTCCCTCCATGACTCTGAACCATGTCAAGTGTACCTCTCTCTCTCTCTCTCTCTCTCTCTCTCTCTCTCTCTCTCTCTCTCTCTCTCTCTCTCTCTCTCTCTCTCTCTCTCTCTCTCTCTCTCTCTCTCTCTCTCTCTCTCTCTCTCTCTCTCTCTCTCTCTGCTGTGTTTCTCCAAGTCTCCAAAGCTCCAAGACGTCCTCTTTCATTCCTTACATCCACCATATCCTCAGACTGGCCTTCCACCTTGCAGCCTCACCTCCCTCCCTCAGTGGCACATAAGAGCGGCTCACCTAGCCACACCAGCCACTTTACTCACCACACAGGTACCACGTCCCCTCAGTGCTCTAGCCTTCCTCCTCCAACATGCCCCACGAGGGCGCGTTATCTCTCTTACGTCCTCCACCGCTACTGTGACTACGCTAGGGCAATATCCTCAACCATTAGCCATAAACTACCATATTCTCTTTAACCCTGAGCCCTGTAAAGCCCCTTTTTAACTTCATAAAAGACCCTTACCTTTATTCCCCCAAGGGGATATCCCTTCCCCCCTCTTTTCCCCTTCTTCCCTCTCTCTCTCTCTCCAATCCCACAAGGTTCCCACCACCCCCTTCGTTCCACCTATGTGCTCTACCTTGTCCCACCATTTCCACCCACTTCCCTTTGTCAGCCACTTTTATATCTCCTTCAGCTTAATGCAAGAAGCACGTTCCTGCAATATTCCCCGAGTGCCGCTGCCGTCACTCGCTCGAAAAGAACTTGCACTCTTCTCGCAATTTCCTCTAATGTCTCTGAGTAACCTTTGATGCTTCCGCTGAATGTTTTACTTGAGCCCTTCCTTAACCCCAGTGTAAGTGACACTCGCCACTAAACTGTTTCTTCAACTTAAATGATTTGTAATAAATTGTGATTTTTGTCTCCTTTTTTTTCCACCCCTCCCATTCATGAACGCTCAAACATTACACGAAAATGTTCTTCGTTTCCTAAGAACGTAACTCAGTCCACAGTAGTTAAGAGATCATAGTCTTTATAAAGATCCTGGGTAATACTTTTGGACTGTCTCAGATACTGGTTCTGGGGTAATTACAAGCGGACATATAGGCGTATTTAGACCCGTCTGCATGTGATGACGCAGTGAGTCAGACGAAGACATATCATTATCAATATACGGAAAAAGAGTTTAGTATAATCCAATTACCGCTTTAGAGAGGTAACGTCAGGATCAAACGAGCAATGGCCTCATCTGCACACATCAGAACTCTCCCTTCCACAGGCAAGTCTCACAGATTACATGATGGGTTATCTTGACCACTTCAGATGCCCTTGAGCAGCCTACTGGGACACATCTCCCCCATTGTGCCATACCGATCTATATCATTCTGTCCAATGATTAAATAAATCAACAACATTGTCTCCCACTTTCTTGAGAAACTCAACATTTCTTACGCTTTGCCACACTTGACCTTACGCAAAGCTTTTCCTTCTTCCTCTCTTTTCACCGCACCGCTTTGCACGCATTTGCATTTGCATGCCACCTCGTTTCAAGCACACACCACATCCATCTAATTATTCGTGTAACATTTTACCATTCCTTCAAAATGTTTCTTTCATCTTTTCGTATCATCTTCGCCCTTTACCACTTGCCCATCCAATCTCTCCTCATTTTCGTCCTTACTTGTTTTTTTATCCTCTTTTATAATCTTCTCGTCCTTCTCAAATATTCTCATATTCTGTTTGAGGTCCTGAGTTACTCTTCCCATCTCTAACTTGCCCTCTTCTTCATCTCTAATATCTTTATAAACCACACAGTCTGAGCCTCCTGTAGGTTCAGAGCCCAATCTACGAAACAGGACGAAATGGGCCTCAGAAGGATCCTGAGGAAGTAAGCATTACCCGAGAAGATTTCGTCTACCCGGAAGGATTTTGTCTCCTTGAGTGACGAATGAGGATTTTAAAGAGCATCACACACAGTCTGAGGGGTGAAGAGGGATTACGGGTTACTTACGTGTGCCTCGCGTAAGACCTGCCATGGTCTGATTGCCATACTGTTCCAGAAAGGGCCAGAGGTGTTTGCACGAAGATAACCAGCAGGAGGAGGAACGAATGAGGAAGAACTTACAGCAGATGAAAAACTTGGCGGTCCATGACGAGGTTATATGCTGAAAGACACTAACAGAATCCTAGATATTCTATATAGCCGGAGACAAGAATAGCGAAGCAGTTTTGAGGTTATTTGGAATATTACATCGACGGGCAAGAACAAACTTAAGCTGTTTCTCACTGCTGGCACAAGGGGGCCGCCGGTAATGCATGAGGAGTTGAACCTTCCTCTGTTGTAAATGAAGGACACGACAAGCTAATGAGGCCTCCTTAATCCTGTCACGTTTATCGCCAAGAGATATTCGCAAGTTTGTGTTGTAGGAGGCGATGCGTGAGTCGTTAAGAGCCATCCATCTGCTGTCGACGGTGTATTAACTTCGTAAAGTCGCGCCGCTGGAGGGATTTACTGGTCTGTGAACATCCATCGCAGCGCGGGCTTGTTGTGTCGCGGAGTTACTGCTGCTGCAGCCAAGGGGACGAACATGTGTTCAACTTTCTGCACAGAAGAAAACTGATGATGATGTGTGTGTGTTTCTTCACAGTAGAGACTTTGTATCACACGAATTTTTTCTACGATGGAGAGTCTATTATGATATGTGTTTATCCCTCTAGAATGGAGAAATCTGATGTGTCGATCAACAGTGGGGGAGAGGTTTGAGGTGTGTGACCCCCATACAGAGGACGTGTGATGCTTTGTTAAACTCTTTACAGTTAAGACATTTGGTGTTTTCACTCTCTCTGCAGTGGAGAGGTTTGATGTGTTTTAGTCCCTTTACAGTGGAGAGGTTTGATGTGTTTCAGTCCCTCTACAGTGGAGAGGTTTGATGTGTTTCACTCTCTCTGCAGTGGAGAGGTTTGATGTGTTTTAGTCCCTTTACAGTGGAGAGGTTTGATGTGTTTCAGTCCCTCTGCAGTGGAGAGGTTTGATGTGTTTTAGTCCCTTTACAGTGGAGAGGTTTGATGTGTTTCAGTCCCTCTACAGTGGAGAGGTTTGATGTGTTTCAGTCCCTCAACAGTGGAGTGGTTTGATGTGTTTCAGTCCCTCTACAGTGGAGAGGTTTGATGCGTTTCAGTCCCTCTACAGTGGAGAGGTTTGATGTGTTTCAGCCCCTCTACAGTGGAGAGGTTAGATGTCTCGTGGATTTATACCGTGCGAATTTGGAGGAGCCAGTGGCGGCGCTGGGTGGAAAGGAGTTGACATAGATCTCAGCCCAGGTAAGGAGCGAGTCTGTACCAAAGTGAAGAAAAATATGTACTATAACCACATGGCTTCCCTGCCACGTAAAGCCTTCCAGTCGGTGGTCTTACCTGGCTGGCGCCAATTTACCATTTCTAACTTTCAGATTTATTCCTTCCTATCATCCACTAATCCTTTTCCTTCCCTTTGTAAAGGTCAAGGATGCTGCTGCATATCTGAGGTCAAACGTTATGGTGAAAGGTCACGAAAAAATATGGATCTATCTTTCCAACCAGAAACGATTAAATATTTATACGTAGAAGAAAAATTTTCTTGATATACTCGTAAATCTGATCCAATTAGATCAGTGAACGTCTTCTCGAAAACCATAAACAACATCAAGGTCGTCTCCACCATATTAATCAGGTATAATTAACACCTGAAATAAACGTCGGGGAAAAAAAAAGAAGACATTTTCTTCCTCGGATTTGATATTCACTGGAGCGGCCACACGAGCAGACTCGGAGTTAGAATTTAAGAGGATCACATGATGAAGGGATATGCAAGGCAGAAGGCTGTATCATGGGGGTGGCGAGGGGCTTTTTGAAATGCTCAACAACTCATGGTTTTTGTGGGGGTGGGTTGGGTTGGAGTGGAGTGGGGTTTAAGTACGTTTCAATGGTGTGGGGTTCAAGTACGTTTCAATGGTGTGGGGTTTAAGTACGTTTCAATGGTGTGGGGTATAAGTACGTTTCAGTGGTGTGGGGTTTAAGTACGTTTCAATGGTGTGGGGTTTAAGTGCGTTTCAATGGTGTGGGGTTTAAGTACGTTTCAATGGTGTGGGGTTTAAGTACGTTTCAATGGTGTGGGGTTTAAGTACGTTTCAGTGGTGTGGGGTTTAAGTACGTTTCAATGGTGTGGGGTTTAAGTACGTTTCAATGGTGTGGGATTTAAGTACGTTTCAATGGTTTGGGGTTTAAGTACGTTTCAATGGTGTGGGGTTTAAGTACGTTTCAATGAATAGATATAATCGAAAAATACATAAGTGAACTGTATCTCACCGGGAATCTTGGTGGATAAGTAGGGGAAAAAAAACTGGGTCTTAGAATGTGGAAGATAAAGGTGGTAGGAGGGTAAGTAACTTGGTAGATTATACTAAACCCACGAACGGCCTCGGTTAAGAAATAGTCTCACAATACCATCCGGGTATACAGGAATATAACAGTGCATATTGCACGCCCTCACAATATCCTGGAATGGGATATTCAGGGAGTAAGGTCCTTTCGCAGTACAGCCAGGCACACTTTCAAAACAGGGGAGAGTGTGTGTGTGTGTGTGCCAGACCTGTAAAATACCTAATTTCAATTCTTCTCCTACGCTTAACCTCTAGAGAGTCAGGTTAAAAACCAGGCTATCATACATACTCAAGGGCCATGCCCTTTGTACTCAAGGGTCTCCCCTCCCACTGGTACTCAAGGTTGGTTAAAGACCCATCTACCATCTGACTAGCCAACTCCTCCTCCTCCTCCTCCTCCTCCTTCTCCTCTGTTCGTCTACCATCTGACCAGCCAACCCCTCCTCCTTCAACACCCTCCTCCTCCTCTGTTCGTCTACCATCTGACCAGCCAACCCCTCCTCCTTCAACACCCTCCTCCTCCTCTGTTCGTCTACCATCTGACCAGGCAACCCCTCCTCCTTCAACACCCTCCTCCTCCTCTGTTCTGGCAGGTACCTTACGATGTTTCAACTTGATTAGCTGCGCAGGACTGGGTGATCAGTCATCTTTAAACGTATTATTTAAGCAAAACTCGAGCACGAAGGCACTGAAAGATTACGTCCTAATTGCCAGAATAAACTCATGATATTTTCTATGTAAACATTTGAGGGAGGGGGGAGGGTTGGGAAGAGGGAGGGAAGGGAAACTGCGACATATTAAAAAGATTTAATACTAGTTTAAACTAGCTTAATCTCATGTCCACACACACACACACACACACACACACACACACACACACACACACACACACACACACACACACACACCGGGAGTAAAAGGTTCATGAAAATAATATGCGAAATGCGTTAGCGAGATTGTGTGAGTAAACAGGTTGGTACTTTTTAGAGACAGAGGGGAAGTGGAGGGAGAGAGAGAGAGAGAGAGAGAGAGAGAGAGAGAGAGAGAGAGAGAGAGAGAGAGAGAGAGAGAGAGAGAGAGAGAGAGAGAGAGAGAGAGTATTTACGTATGTAAGAGTACCTCCAACGAGAGATATAGCCATAACTCAAGGCTAACAGGTAGAATTCAACGCAGAGAGAGAGAGAGAGAGAGAGAGAGAGAGAGAGAGAGAGAGAGAGAGAGAGAGAGAGAGAGAGAGAGAGAGAGAGAGAGAGAGAGAGTAGTAGTAGTAGTAGTAGTAGTAGTAGTAGTAGTAGTAGTAGTAGTAGTAGTGGCAGTAGAAGTAGTAGCAGTGATAGTGGCAGTAGAAGTAGTAGTAGTAGTAGTAGTAGTAGTGGCAGTGAACTATGTCATATAAAAACCATTGATTTGCGACTCTCACATATTTCTCCCTCACGCTAACTCGGCCAAAGTAACAGAACATAGTCCACCAAGAATGTTAGAGTTCATGTCTTAATTCTTGAGATGCTTTGAAGTGCAGACTAAATGACTTCCTAAATATCTTTCTTCAATATACTATCATCATCAACTCATCCCTATACCATGATGTCCTCGTCCAATATAGAGACAAGATATGCAGTGTATTTCAGTGCATTTAAACACTACAGGCTCAGGTTACTTCTCAACCCGAATTATAATTAGGATAATAAAATGGAAGCAGATATAAGACTCTTGTACAATCTATATCATCTACCATTTATCAATATTTTTTTTATACGTGTTGTATGAAGGGTATGTGGAAGGAATGTCTATAGTGATATTGGGAATTGTGCAGGTAGGGTATAGTGTTTATATATATATATATATATATATATATATATATATATATATATATATATATATATATATATATATATATATATATATATATATATATATATATATTTCTTGTATTTCCCCTGATGATGTGATTATTACACGAAAGTGCACTTGGGAGCTTATCGTGTTTCATTTCCCCGTGGACTTGCTACAAAAGATGTGAAGAAGTATCTATATTGATTGTGGAAGATGACGGGAATAAAGTGACTGAAGACATGGTTAATAACGCAGACAGTATGAGGCGATTTAAGAAATTGCAAAATAGCGGAGAATGTTTCAGGGATGGGCCGCCAAGAGTGTAAAACTCCCTCCCTGTACAGTACAAATAGGTAATTATAAGGAAGTAATTGCATACACACACACACACACACACACACACACACACACACACACACACACACACACAAGTCTGGCCGACTAAGTGAAACAGAACCTTTTATATTTTTTTTCTCTCTTTTTTTCCCACCTTTTCCTCCAGGCATTTTCACACTCACGCTGGGAGAGCATAAGCTCCCCAGCGCCCCGGCCAGGGGTGCATGCATCGACAAAGAGCGAAATCTTCCGGGCTATTTTCCTTGTTAACGTTATACTAAATTCTTTTTAAGGGGCGTTAGCGTGTGATTAGCAGGCACAATACTGGCCCACAGCGTCTGCAGCAGCGGGTGAGGATTACGCTGCTAGATGTGGGATTATTTGTGGATTTACCTCCCCGGGGGTAAAAACGCTGGACATGAGTATCGTGTGAGCTTTGTGTGTATATGAAGATGAGTGGAAGTCTGTGACTGGATGGGTGTCCATGTGTGTGTGTGTGTGTGTGTGTGAATGTGTCAGTATGTGTGCAGGTGTGTTTACAGGTTTATTGTGTGTACGTGTATGTAAGTGACTGTGTGTGTGTGTGTGTGTGTGTGTGTGTCAGTATGTGTGTAGGTGTGTTGACAGGTTCATATGTGTGTACGTGTATGTAAGTGACTGTTGTGTGTGTGAGTGTGTCAGTATGTGTGCAGGTGTGTTTACAGGTTTATATGTGTGTACGTGTATGTAAGTGACTGTGTGCGTGTGTGTGTGTGTGAGTGTGTCAGTATGTGTGTAGGTGTGTTTACAGGTTTATATGTGTTTACGTGTATGTAAGTGACTGTGTGTGTGTGTGAGTGTGTCAGTATGTGTGCAGCTGTGTTTACAGGTTTATATGTGTGTACGTGTATGTAAGTGACTGTGTTTATGTACCCTTATAAAGTTTGTGCCTCTACAACAACATGCAGGTCGGGGGTTGTAGACTCGATACTCGTGAGTCAGCATTAAGACCTTTATACCGAGATGATAAAAGGATTTGATAGCATACAGTGTTTACAGGACAAAGGAATTTCGCCCAGTTGTTACGCAGCTTTACAGCCTTGTTAGAGCAAACTGTTTGTTTCCTTTCCTCCATTATTCATCATACATCATTAACGTACTGTTATATATATATATATATATATATATATATATATATATATATATATATATATATATATATATCGTCATAATTCACTCGTAATAAACGAAATAAACTGAATAAATTCATATGTGACAGCTGAGAAAGTGTGTGTGTGTGTGTGTGTGTGTGTGTGTGTGACATCATGTCACCATTATTCGCATAATTGCGTCTTATACTGTTATACTCATGGAACGACCATTCGTCAGGTAAGTTAATGGGCAAGAGACTGGAGTGTAAGCATTCGCCTCCTCAAAGCGCTCCACTCTGGACAACCACTTGGACTTTCTTCGTCATGATTGTGTCTTAAGACCACAAACGGGTGTGTATAGGCGTCGTGACCCTGGTATTGTACAGACGTGTCTAAGGAACATAACATTGTGTGTTTTAACCTCTCCGTTGGTCGTATGTGACAGATCCGTGGAGTACCATGTCTCTGTCCCTCTTCTATCACAAACAGTTCTCTGATCTCTCATATTTCTCCTGTTTCTACGTACACTTCCCTCTTTTCTACAGTATCCCATTTTCTTCATTAGTCTTCCTTATTTTCTTCTTTGTTGTCTCCTTTTATAATGAGGTCGCCCTTTTCTTTACTATGGTCCATCCATTTCTCATAACTCATGCTATTTGATCATTTCTTTACGTGAAGTACTACTACTCAGTCTCTGGTCTATTCCTTTACGATACTCATCACAAATGTGTACAGTTTGTCTCATTACTCCACAAGCCTATGTAGTTAAGTCTTTCATTATAGACTTTACTCCTCATACTTCTAGCTGCAGAACACACTCCCTCATTCACCCTCAAGTAAGTTACAGGTCCAAGTTACTCTGCTCATCACGTCCTGATGAGTAAAGATATTTGGGAAGGGAACTCCTTTGTGCTCATACACACTCACTCCTTCCCTGGATTGTGAGTGCAAAGATGACGTTGGCGAATGCAGTTCGCGCGTGAATAAGATCGTCTATGAGGGTGTGTGCTCCGGAATGTATACAAGAACCAACCATCACGCAATAACTATTACCACTGTTGTCCAGTGAGAAAATTGGTATATATATATATATATATATATATATATATATATATATATATATATATATATATATATATATATATATATATATATATATACTTTGTTTATACACACATCTACAGTAGCCATCTCAATTACGTTCCTTGAAAACAGGAAGTGTGTTTCGTCTCCTCTTTTTCCCATCTTCTGGGGTCTAATCTTACCATCCTCTTACTAATTCCACTTCTTGATATATGTTTTGATGTATGTGATGTGGGGAAGATACTTAGAAAGGGTTATAAGCTTAAAGAGGATCAGATCCCTCTGAGTTACACCTGTACAAAGTATATTATATACGAGAGAGAGAAAAAAAATGGTGCAATGATTTAGGTTTACCAGAGAAATATATGATTCTTGAAGCGTCATTAGATATGGAAATAACCCAGACCTCAGCTATAAGAGATAACTAATTTGCATACAGGTAAAATGTACCTGTATGCAAATCAGCTCTCTTGTGAACAGTTTCTTATAGACAGGAGATCTGAAGTTTCATAAGTCTGTATTAAGTCTTTTTACAATGTGAAAATGTTCCAGCAATGTAAGAAATATGAACATTTTTCTCCTCGTTAATTTCAGATTGATGCTAATTACTATGGAGTCATTATCCACGTAGTCATTAGAATATAATTGGAATAATTGGGATTTAATTCGTGTTGGGCGTCTCCAGTAAAAAGAGGGTCCCTATTTCTTCTGTGCTTCAGAAATTTTCCTTGTTTCTTTGACCCAGATTTTGCTAAATCCCTGGATGGTATTTTCATGTCAGCTTGCTGCACACATGTGAAAAATGATTTGTGTGGGTTTATATATATATATATGTATGTATATATATATATATATATATATATATATATATATATATATATATATATATATATATATATATATATATATATATATATATATATATATATGTATATTGGATAGAGAAGTGTTTCGTCATAGCTTTTACAACACAGAGAGGTCAGCGGTAACCTCAATTACGTTCCTTGAAAACAGGAAGTGTGTTTCGTCTCCTCTTTTTCCCATCTTCTGGGGTGGGGTTCGTTCTCCGCTGATCCATCACGTAATGAACCGCGAGACAATGGCTTCGAACGGTCTCGGAAATACACTGCCACAGAATATCGAGGTGAGAAGTAATTAGTTAGGTCACGTGTTTGCCGTAAAGGCTATATATATATATATATATATATATATATATATATATATTTTTTTTTTTTTTTTTCTTTTGATATTTTCTTTTAACGAATTTAATGTGTACGAGAGAGAGAGAGAGAGAGAGAGAGAGAGAGAGAGAGAGAGAGAGAGAGAGAGAGAGAGAGAGAGAGAGAGAGAGAGAGAAAGAATAGAATGAGACACACACACACACACATACACACACATATATATATATATATATATATATATATATATATATATATATATATATATATATATATATATATATATATATAACTACACTCGATCCGCAGTCTGGGTCCCGTCACAACAGTTGCCACGGTTTCACAACCATTGCCGGGCTGACACAACCAGGACGGAGGAGGTAAGCCCCTGGTCTCCTACCAGGCTGATCCACGTCCAGGATTTATTCCACACCGTCTGAGTCCTGACGTGCCACTAATTAGGTAATTAACTATTCATAATGAAACCCACGAATGGAAAATTACCGTATTATTAGAAAGTAATCGATTCTCCACCTATGTACATAACGTCTTGAAGAAATCTATCTCCAGGCATTGTAGTGTATCGTGGTACGTTGGGGGGGGATGTCCCTCGCCTCACCACAGCAGAGCCATGTGCAGGCACAATTTCACGTTGATGGAAGGCCATTACATTCTCGTTATTGGGGCAAAGCTTCAGCATTCCCTTCGTAACTGCTGCTCCTGCTGTTACCCTGTGTGTTCCCATCAGCATCACCTGTATCAGAAGTGAAGATGACTGTATCGACCTACGGGCAAACGTATATTGAAATAGATTTCGAAGGTTTGATGGTGATATTAGTGGATGAATAAGATACATACATACATAGATAGATACATACGTACATAACGTACATGAGAGAAAACTCGCACATGGTCCAAGGCTTCGAATGTGCTTCAAGGTGTCATCAAAGATCCATAATACTGGTTCGAAATACAGATGGGAAAATTTGTGAGTTTCGGTGTCTTTTTTTCTTTGCTCCTGTGGGTTCTCCCTATATACATTGTTTCACGTATGACTACACGGATAACCACACACACATAGAGACATACAAACACCTAAGTTTCCTCTATATGTACTTCCCTTATCGACTAAATCTTAATGGAAGGATTAACATCTGGGTTATATCGTCTCTGAATCGACCCCTCCCCTCTGTCTGGTCTGGGATTCGAACACAGGAGCTCGCTTGATTCACTGTTACCGACACTGGCCAGTAGACGAAGACAATGATATGTTCATAAATACCGAACAAGAATGTTAAAATTGTAACCTAGAGTTCACCTTCCGTGTTGTGAATGTATGTTTTGAGAGTTGTAATATGCATAAATCTACAGAATTACTTACAACCTTGTTCCATCAGCTGCCAACGCCTTACGCAAAGCTTCTGCCAACAGCACTCATTTCTGCAATTATATATTGCCAGAAGCTCTGCCAACTCCGCTGTCAACGCTGTTGTCAAAGGCGTTTCTGTCAAGAATATTTTCCATATTGTTTTTTAATTCCACTGCCAACAAAAAATCCTTTCAGCAGTTGCCAACATTTCTGCGAGACGCTTTCGCTTAGACTATTGTTAACATTGCCAAAAAAATATCTGTGCCAACACTGTTACCAATTATGGTGTCAACCTCGTCGTTAACACCACCACTGCCAACAATACGTCCAATGACATTCTTATTTCTGCTGGTAAATTACAACTGCAAAGAAATGCCTCTTCCTACCACCACCAACACCAGTAGAAATCCGACAGTACCACTGCCAACACCAGTAGAAACCCTGCAGTACCACTGCCAACACCAGTAGAAATCCGACAGTACCACTGCCAACACCAATAGAAACCCTGCAGTACCACTGCCAACACCACCTAACCTAACCTAACCACTAACACAGGTGTCTGCCACCATTCTCTTCCACCAATGTGGCTGTAGGAACAGTAGAGGTCGTCTGCCAACGCCGTAGCCAACACTAAAGCAACATCACCACCACTGAGAGTCTACCACTGATGTGGCCAGATTCCCAAACTCATCGCCAAACCTGCTGCTTCTCACAACACAGCCTCGGAAATGGTAGTGGGGGATGTTCGCTTTTTAAAGTTCCCTCAGCCTCTTCCTTATGGGGGTCTAATGGGTTCCCGATATGAGAGAGAATAAAGAAAGCTTTCCCTAACACTGATGGTAATGGCGCTTACACTCTACCAGCAATAGTGCCGACGTAGGCAAGTCTGGTAAATAAGGCTTCCGTAGTGGCATATCTAACAACATATCTACCAACTGTGTCGTTCAAGGGAGCCAAGTGAGTTCACAGTTGGGAGATAAAGACATGTTTTTTTTTTCCTCCTCTTATTGCTACGTTTTCCTCTCCGCATCTACCCTTTGAGGACGACCTCCTGAGTGTAAGGGACGCGCCACCACACCCGTGGGTGGGTCGTTATGTTGTGTCGTGGTAGCGTTTTAAGAAGGACTCAAGAGGGTTTCAGAGTCGTGCTAAAAGGTCGTACGTACCGTCGTGCTGTAAGGATGGTACCCTCGGGCTTAAAGATGGTACCATCGTGCTTAAGGATAGTACCATTGTGCTTAAGGGTATTGATGAACTTAGATACATCATGGTATCTAACTCTCATGAACCGACGAGAGCGAACTAGTAGCGCGTACTTCTGCATCTTGTTCCTCAAAATCATTCTTCGCCCGGGTAGGTCGAAGGCATTACCATAATGGCGGTGTGACCTAATTTCATGTTTATCGGTAGCCAGCCGGGCGTGCATCGGCTAAAAGGCGACCCGGAAACATGAGAATCCGTTCGAGGAACCTTGTCTGGGTCCAATAATTCAATTTCCTTTATTTCGCTCTAAAATTGCTGTTCTATTGATGAAATTTTCTTTGTCATCCTTTTGGCTGGGAATAAATCGTTTTGCCATCAATAGTCGATACATATATATATATATATATATATATATATATATATATATATATATATATATATATATATATATATATATATGAACATAGTGCATAGAAACGCGCACCTTCTTAGAACATACAAACCTCCAGCAGCCAGGGTCGAACCCGAGTTCGATTCTGGCTGTTGGAGGTTTGTATGGTCTATAAAGATGCGCGTTTCTATGCACTATGGTCGTATTCATATACCTCCGCGTTGTACAGTTAGGTTCGGTAAAATGCTATCTGCTGGCTATGTGCGCCTGTTGGGAAATAACCAGTGTAGACCCCGTTGCTCACCAACGTGAGTCGAAGGGTATTCGCGTACATGGTATTCGAATAGTTATTTCCTATTAGCCAGTCCCATAGCCTAGCGGTTAGCATATCCGCTTCTCGCACAGGGGTCCCGGGTTCGATCCTGGCTGTTGGAGGTTTGTATGTTCTATGATATATATACACACACACATATATATATATATATATATATATATATATATATATATATGAAGAGAAGTAGTGTTGGATTTGGTCACGTTTCGGTTTCCAAACTCGCCATAAAAGAGGGTAATCTACTTGTCAGGTAAACAGCCATGGAGACGGTACCTCTGGACACACACATAACCCCTAGATCCAGGCTGGAGCTTTGCTCCATCGTGGGTTCTCTGGAGCCTAGACACACCCGGATTACTGGTCGAATCCCCGTCACTCGTGCAGCGAAGGGAAACCAAATCCTTCCTGCCCAAGACGAGGACTCTTTTAGGTTTACCTAATGTGTCGGATTTAAGGAATTTTTCTCAAGTGTAAAAGTATCCTATATTGGTTCCTAAATGTATTGGATGGTAGTAGGTAGGGCAGTGGTTCTGTGTGATAGACAGGGGAATGGCCTTGCTGGGTAGATATGGCAGTGGTCTTCCAGTCTGCGTAGTTGTATAGTGGAGTGGGTATTGTTGGTAGATAGGGAGAGTGGACTTGATGGAAGAGGGAAGATGGTCTGATAACAGAGGAGGGTTCAAACTCTACGCCATAATAGCTTCCAGTACTGTACACATCCGCTAAAACTGTCAAAGCAGCTGAAGAAAATCATTTGATAAATTGTACCATGAGATTACAAGACCACATGGGTATTGTCTACCAAGGGAAACCATAGAGCCAAGGAGGGTTTTAGGGATAGAGAGGACGGAGGCTCTAGATGGAGGCAATGCCTAGAAGGAGGGAGAACCAAGAAGTGGAAGAGAGAGGGAGAGAGAGAAGAGAGAGAGAGAGAGAGAGAGAGAGAGAGAGAGAGAGAGAGAGAGAGAGAGAGAGAGAGAGAGAGAGAGAGAGAGAGGCGAATGTGGGTGGGTTAATACGGGATGGAGGTGGGGGGGCCAGCGCACGGATCTCCACGATTTATGACTACAAGGAATTAGTTCTTCGTTGTCGTTGTTACTGTTGTTGCTCTTGTTGTTGTTCTTATTGTTGTTTTCCATTACGTTTCTGGCCGTAAAGAAGTTGTCTTTATATTACTTCCCCAGCAATGGTGTCGGCTTCAGAGAGAAGGAGAGAGACACCAGAGTCTCTACGTAAGCGTGTTAAATATTTTCGGTAACTTGTACATTCCACGGACGTTTGAGCATACAGAGAGGCGGATTACCACACCCCTCATTTGTATATGAAAGGCTGTAGTGTTCCAAGGAACAACACTGTACATTAGGCTCCCTTCTCATAGTACTTCGAGTGTTACTACTTGCTGCTATTGCTACCGCTGATGCCACCGTCCGCCATCCAGTCGGACGCATAGAACACACCCAGGCACCCGTCGGTGTCGTCCCTTCCCTCACTGGTCCCCAGAGACTCCTTTCTCCCTCCCCTCTGCTTCTACTGCTGCAGCTGCTTCCTCTGATGGGCTGCAGGAGCGAGTGAGTGTTCCGGCAGGTCCCAACTCCCGACGCCGCAATCCCATGCCTCCTCTGCCACGTCCCACAGACGTGCGTGGTACCTTTAGCCTTTGGTCGCGTTCCGACGGTTGAATCATTTGTCAGATCCGCCGTTTGAGTGAAGCCATTAAATACACTGTCACACGAGGGGCTCGAACTAAGAGCGATCCTCCTGCAGTGGCTGGGTGTCTCTGTCGTACATGATGTGCAGCGCATCGCGTATCTTACTATTCCGATAATTTATCAAAGTCATCTGTCTCTTCATGACCTGTGATCATTATCTACTGCTTCTCATACATGTGAATCAGTTCAATCGTGTGTATATATATATATATATATATATATATATATATATATATATATATATATATATATATATATATATATATATATATATATATATATATATATATGTATATATATATTCCTCTGAGTCCACGGGAAAATGAAACACAAGTTCCCAAGCGCACTTTCGTGTAACAATCACATCATCAGTGGAGACACAAGAAATAAATATAGTAGTCAGTTGATATGCAACGAAGAGAATACTTTCTCTCGCACCAGTTGATTCCTATACACATTTTCTTGAGTGGTGACATTCAAAATTATGTGTTTATGCTTCCTTATCTTTGACGTGTTGCTTATCATTATGAATGAAGCCTAGAGAACACTAGTGTTTTCCTTACGATAACACTGGTTGAAACAGATGGATCGTTTTCTTTAATTTGTGTTTGGCATTCCAACCTTCGGGAGATAACATTAGGTGCTGAGCCTTTCGCTCTGGCTCCTTCGTCCGTTCCTTCTTTAAGAAGGTAATACAGGAGGGAGGACTTCCAGCCCAACCAACTCGTCTCTCACACGTCTTGGTCACATTGTACGACACGCAGGATACACTTGGGCAGTGTTTCACTCTTCCTAAACCCCAGGGTATAAAAAAAAAACATTAGATAACTTTGATATAACACTTCATTACGTTTTATATAAAGCTTTTTTTTCTTATCTCCTTCAGCTTATATGCAGCTGGTTAAATGTGAGGGTAATTCTTCATTGCGAATCACCGGCTGGCCTGGAAAGGTGGTGGTAAATAGGCCACAGCTATTCAAAGCCTCAAGAGCTGGGTTGTGGAACCTCCGGAGGCTGGACAGTTTGGTAATCAAATCAGGGAAGCACTTGGTCAATTAGCATGCCAATGAAGGAGGAGACGCCGACATAAAGGGAAGGAGGTGCAGTGGTGAGGGGGAGGAAGGAGGGAGGGTCTGTGCTTCAAGGCAGTGGAGAAGAAAATTTGTGTGTTTGTGTGTGTGTGTGTGTGTGTGTGTGTGTGTGGGTGTGTGTGTGTGTGTGTGTATGAAAGATATCCGTCCTATTTCACTTATTTTTACTGGCTAATTTCGAACATACACACACACACACACACACATATATATATATATATATATATATTTTTTTTTTTTTTTTTTTTTTTTTTATACTTTGTCGCTGTCTCCCGCGTTTGCGAGGTAGCGCAAGGAAACAGACGAAAGAAATGGCCCAACCCCCCCCCCCCCCATACACATGTACATACACACGTCCACACACGCAAATATACATACCTACACAGCTTTCCATGGTTTACCCCAGACGCTTCACATGCCTTGCTTCAATCCACTGACAGCACGTCAACCCCTGTATACCACATGACTCCAATTCACTCTATTTCTTGCCCTCCTTTCACCCTCCTGCATGTTCAGGCCCCGATCACACAAAATCTTTTTCACTCCATCTTTCCACCTCCAATTTGGTCTCCCTCTTCTCCTCGTTCCCTCCACCTCCGACACATACATCCTCTTGGTCAATCTCTCCTCACTCATTCTCTCCATGTGCCCAAACCATTTCAAAACACCCTCTTCTGCTCTCTCAACCACACTCTTTTTATTTCCACACATCTCTCTTACCCTTACGTTACTTACTCGATCAAACCACCTCACACCACACATTGTCCTCAAACATCTCATTTCCAGCACATCCATCCTCCTGCGCACATCTCTATCCATAGCCCACGCCTCGCAACCATACAACATTGTTGGAACCACTATTCCCTCAAACATACCCATATATATATATATATATATATATATATATATATATATATATATATATATATATATACCAGAAGTTACCCCACCTACAATCCTCTCGCTGGCTGTCGGCAGGACAAAGGAAGACAAAAAATTCTTCCTTGAAACAAAAGAACGCGCGATGGTGGACAACAAATAGTGACGATGGAAATTGGTGTGTCGGCGATACAGTGAGGAGAGAGAGAGAGAGAGAGAGAGAGAGAGAGAGAGAGAGAGAGAGAGAGAGAGAGAGAGAGAGAGACTTTATCTAGTGGGCGGCTTCGAATATACGACGAATAGGGAAAATATGACTTTGAGTGTCTATCTATCTATACATTCATCTATCTATCTATCTATACATTCATCTATCTATCTATCTACCTATCTATATCTATTCATCTATCTATCCACCGATCTATCTGTTCATATAAAAGGCGTTACCGGACTCCACCTTCCATGTGGTCTACTTCGCGAGACTCATTCATCTTGGGTGAGGCAGTGGAGAGGCAGGAAGGAGTGCTGGCCCCCTGGCTCACGACCTCCTCCCTCCACAACGATCCATCACTTCTCTGGTCCTGTGTTGGGTACACCTGTACCTCGGAGCTGCAGGCGCCCCTTGTGTCTTGGGGTTGTATAACATCCTTTAACATTACATGAATTGAAATACATAACGTTGACCATGAATTGAAATACATACAGTTGACCATGAATTGAAATACATACAGTTGACCATGATCCCTCGAGAGAACACATCTGTTTTTTACCACATTAGATAAAGATCAATTGACCTATTTCAGTTTTGCTTTGTCTCTGCGTCAACGACACACATACCTCTCTCTACAAAGTCGTTCATGTCAATGTAATCTCGTTTTCTGTATGTATTCGAAACTGTATTAATTTTTTTGCCCATATTCGAAGCAGTTTTGTTTTCTGCTAGTGTGAAGACAATGCGTGTTTCCTCCTTATTGGAAGCACTGTCGTATCTCTCTTTATTCGAAATGGCTTTGTCCCCCCTCCCATATTCGAAGCAGTGTCATTTTCCTCCATATTCGAAGCAGTTTTGCTTCTCCTCCGTATTCGAAACAGTATCGTTTTCCTCCACTCTCGAAGCTCGACGCTCTGTTCCTTCATTCCCCCACATAATCATGCCATCGAAAAGTTTCATCTCCACGCATTCCAGGCACAAAAGCCTCATCCACAAAGCGTGAAACGCTTGTAGAATGATTATGCATATTGCTTCAGTTATCCCAAAGGAAAAAAAAAAAAGGTTGAAGGTACTAATGTTTTTTTGTTGCAAGTGAAGGAATGAAATTATTAAAGCAAAAAATGAAAATTAAGTTTGTCTTGGGAAATGCTCAGCTGGAGAAGACGGACCGAGAATCAAGAAGAGTTAGGTTTAAGTAGATGATAAACCTCTGAGGAAGTGATAAAAGTCTCGAAAGCTGGAAGAAAATGGATTGTTATGTGTTAAATTGTGTTGTAAACATCTGTACGAGACAGAAACAGTATTTTCGACAATATTAGTCATACTTGATTTGATGCTAAAACGTTTTCCTTTTGGTTTGTGGCATTGCTGAATTCCATTTTCCACTAGAGCTTTAACCTTAGACCTTCAGCCTCAGGTTTTCTGTTGGATTATAGAATTAGTTCTTCCTCACTTAGTCTACGTCCAGTCAGTGTCACACTTCCTGATTTTCGTTGTGTTCGTAACACATACGAAAAATCTCATCAAATTGAATTTTGCTTCTAATATGACGATTCGCCTACTCTGCTTCATGGCTTGAAACAGGAACAGAACATCAGTGTTCGACAACCTCTGTCATTACGAAGATATCTTAGCATCTATATAACTTTTTTCTTTCTCCCAGTTAGGACACCCCAAGACACGCTGTCAGGCAGCCACTGTCATTAATCATGCGAGCCAATGACTCGTCCCCACTCGATCAGGTCATGATGGACCAGGGTTGTTTGCTACGGTTGGCTGTGACTGGACGAAAACTGTGAGGGGGGGAGGGAGGAGGTTGATGCTGAAGCTCAAAGCCTCTATATCGTTACGAGGAGCCACCTGACGGTGTATACCATACACTACTCAGATCAACATGAATATGTACGAGTTCGACAGCGTACAAACAGCTCGCTGAATGTTAGAACCTTTAATAGATCGAGTACCAAACACAAGTTGTATCCTTCGTGTTATGCATAATATTGTGCAAGTAGGTCCACAGTGATTATATGGAAAAAAAAGTTCTCTATCATTACTTACATAGAAAAATCACGCTGATGATTCCTTTTTTTTGCCAAGCGTTCAATAACGCCTGTGGGTCATGGGGTGGATGACGTCCTCATAACCTTATACCTCCAAGGCAAAGCTGATACTTAGGAAACAATTTTACGGTCATTTGATTTCGTCCCTCCGGATCTTATAACGGGGGAGACTCTGAGAGTGAGACGTATCATGGTATATCTATATACATATATACGTCGATACGAACGTCTTCCTCCCTGCCCCATACTCCTCTCACGCCGAGGCAGGCCTCTGTTCGTAAAGTTGGTTCGGTCCAATTGCGTGTGCTTGGATGAAAAGAACGTCTGAGGAGGAAGGATTTCTGGGGTGCATAACGCTTTCATGCAAGTTCCTGGGATTCTCTCGTCCTCGTCTCTGAAATCGAGAATCTTTTGTTGGTGTGCGCGATGGTTGGGCGTGTGCAGCCCGTCCCTTCCTCTTCTTCCTCCTTACGGAAACTTGCTGTGGCCCCGAGAGAGACTCAACAAGCACTTACCGACGTTACTACACCCTGCAGAACTAGATTACATGTCTTTTATCAGTGGAATTTTGCTGTTCTAAAGACAAATTGCTGGGATAATTGTCCTACAATCGTTGTATAACTACAACAGTACACAACTTGAGGGTTTGAGAATTAGCAAACGTTTCTTTGAGCTAATCAGGAGGTGATATCCCCTCTGGCTATGTTAATCGTGTCCATAATTTAGATTGATGGTTCCAGCAGTTACCCTGGCAGTTCGTGTAGTTATTATGGTAATTGATTACGGTATTAACATAGACGCCTCAGGTCAAAATCTCTGTGTATAGGAGTAAACAAAATACATACACGTGTTCCTGAATTACCTTTATAAATTGAATACAAATGACGGTAGACTGGCAAGATGCACACTCTGTACTTGCCCTAAATACAAGATGGAAGAAATTCTAAGTTTACGAAGTCCTGTGTGTAATAATGATGAGGTTAGGTTCAACTATGTTTTCATTTGCCTTTTAACACATTGTCTTTCTTTTTGTCCAGTAGCGTTCGTTACTCTCCCCGTCACTACTGTGCAATAGTGTCTCGTCGAAAGGAGCTGTTCAGGTACCTATGTAATTACTGAATGCCCAAGAGTGTAGAATGTCACAGTAGCACGCCAGATGTTTAAGTGTGAAGATTGATTAACATTTGCAAGGACACTCCTCACTAAGACTCCAGTCATGGAGAGAGACCTTCAGTAATGATCATGTGTGAGAGAGAGAGAGAGAGAGAGAGAGAGAGAGAGAGAGAGAGAGAGAGGTGTCCGGGCTAGAAAAGAGATAGTTAAGTGTTGGGCATTTAAGTACCAGATACGGGAAGTCTTAGCTAAGTACATGATATAGATGTTGTCTTTTGAGAGGGAGTGTAACATTATCATAAGACGTTAGAGAGAGAGTGAGAGGTTCTGCCGTCTCCTCTGTAGCTTCTGAAGAACTTTCCTCCCCATTCGTCCGTTCTCTGACCCTCCAGAGATCATATCTCATCCTGACTAACACCAGTTAAGAAAAATAAGAAGAAACTTTAACAATAAATAAATTTTTAGCAACTTTTGCCTCATAGAAGTTTGGTTCTGATGAAGACCTTCTGAGTTTATATATATATATATATATATATATATATATATATATATATATATATATATATATATATATATATATATATATATATATATATATATATATGAGGTATACCTAAGTTTGTATGGGGAAGTTTACATAAGGAAGAATGATTAAACAGAAGGTGAATTAACCTGCTTTTGTTTCGTATACAAGGAATATTGTTTTGGCATAGTATGAAAATTACAAACTGAATGATGCCATTGGGGTATTATTGGTTCAGAAATATTCCTAATAAAAGTGTGAGTAGGAAAGGTAGATTCTATCGGTGGCCATCAGATATCTAAAGCTGAGATTGTAAGAAAGCAAAGCATGGATGACACATCAGGAAAAATAAACGAAAGAAAAGACATGGTCAAGGTGAAGAAAATAAAGACATTGATATATCGCGATCCAATCACCAGCAACTGCTGTAGTGTCCTCAATGATCGTTTGCTCCGTTCCTCATTCCTTATCTAACATGAGAGACATTATCCATTCCACCGTTCCTTCACTGTCTCTCTCTCCCGGTCTCCCAGCTGGCAGGAACATATGGTGGTTACGACTACCATTTGTCTCTCTCCTCCACCCACCCACCCACCTACCTACACGGGCCGTAAGTAACATCCTCTAACCAGTGTCTTCATCTTTGGCCCGTAAGAGCTTATAGACCTTTAGTAATTCCACTGTGGGGGAAAAAATATAAAAAATCTCGCTCCCATTCACTGCGTGGGTCAGATATAAACTACGTGTCGTGTCGTGTCGTCACGACACGGTGGACGAGGGTAATAAAGGCTTGAGTTCCATTTGTTGTGTTCTGATGTAACAGGAGGGAAAAAAAATCTCTTTTTTTAGGGAAAATATGGTTCTCAATATTTGGTCAATTTTTTTTTCTTTAAGGCGCTGTTTGTTTGTTTATTTGTTGTGGGTGGGTGGATATGGATGGAGGTGTGAGTGGAGGAAGGAGGAAGGAGGGGGGCGATGTCTTAAACTCCAGGGTTTGTGTATATGTGGGAAACTATGAGATGTGGTCAGATGACGCTGGTTGAGGACGTCCGCTCTCTCTCTCTCTCTCTCTCTCTCTCTCTCTCTCTCTCTCTCTCTGGGTTGCAGGCGGTAGGCAGCCACCGACCAGGGAGGTCATAGGACCGGCTCGACCCTGCCTGGGTATCGGTAGGGTTAGTGAGGGCTGGCTGCGCGCGCAGTCAGCCAACACTTCAATGGTTGTCAAAGACCAGCGCTTCTTTTAGGTACTTGTCATTCCTTGCTGCCGGCATTTCAACCTTAAACGCAATAATGATAACAATAATGATGATAATAATAATAATATAATAATAATAATAATGATAATAGTAATAATTATGATAATGATAATAACAATAATGATAAATAATGATAATAATGATAATAATAATAATAATAATAATAATAATAATAATAACAATAATAATAATAATAATAATAATAATAATAATAATAATAACAATAATAATAATGATAACAATAACGATATATGTTTGTGTGTGATTACCTACTTGTGTGCATGGGTATGTACGTGAATACGTGTATATTAACACGACACAAAATCATAAATCAACGTAACACAGGTCCAGCTTATCAACGATGAATTACTTCAACCATAATTAATGACAGGGACGAGCCCGACCTCCACCCACATTCCTTCACTGACCTGCTGGACGGGAAAAGAAATATTACCTGCCGTTGACTAACACGCTCAAAAAAAAAAAAAGAAGAGAAAAAAAAGAGTCAGGGTCTGATTTTTGAGTTAGGAGAACGTGAGGTATTATTGGGTCCCTCTTTTTTAATGTACTAATATTAAGTACCTCAGTGAGAGTGGCAGCAGCAGCAGCATTAGTCTGATAAAGCTGCGTTTGATCGAAGATAAAGCAATAACTTTATGATCTCTTTTGGTCCCCTTGAGCCCCGAAGATCGACCTATGAATATCTGGTAGATATTCACAAAGTTCGTGACGTTCTTCGTGACTGTTTTGAATATCATGAAAGCTCCCCCCCCCTCTCTCTCTCTCTCTCTCTCTCTCTCTCTCTCTCTCTCTCTCTCTCTCTCTCTCTCTCTCTCTCTCTCTCTCTCTCTCTCTCTCTCTCTCTCCAAAACAAGCGAATGAATCCCCAGAGACTAATTTCATATCGAAAAGGAAGAGATAACTCCCAAACAGTAGACACTTAACCCTGATAACCATAACACTAGTGGCTATGTCTTCCCATATCATCCACAGACTAAATTAACCTTAAGACATCATGACCAACGCTCGTTCAATCAAGCCCACATTTGATCAGCAACAACCTGCTTGTTGTCACAGCAGGAGAAACTGAAGGACCTTCTCGTCTTCCTCTTCCTCTTCTTCCTCCTCCTCCTCCTCCTCAGCTGGAGGACAAGCATGAACGTCTGGGCTCAGCTCTTGTGGCCAAGGCAGGCACGAAAACAGGTCGGGATAAGCATATTCCAGTGAAAGGCAAAAGTTCGTGATAAGATGTAATCTCTGACTTTGTCAGGCCATGAAAGAGAGGCGGGGAGGTTCCGGCGCTTTGCGGCTATCTGTGTGTGTGTGTGTGTGTGTGTGTGTGTGTGTGTGTGTTTATTTGCATGCAAGAGCTTGCCCAACCTCTTTCCTTTTATTTCATGAGATGTCGTACGGGGTTTTCATGCAATTTTTCCTTTGGGTCGTGGGCAGGCTACCATCAGTGAACGGATCACCTGGATGTAAGCAAGAGGTAAAGAAAACGAGGTTTCATGTGTGGAAACGTAATTATCAATGGAGAATTATATTCCTTTTTTTGTATTCTTAATGTCCCCAGGATCTAGGTAGAGCGGGAACTACTTCTGTTGTCCCCAGGTCAAGTAGGATGGGAGGGAACTCTTACAGTCCCCAGGTCAAGTAGGATGGGAACTCTTACAGTCACCAGGTCAAGTAGGATTGGAACCCTACAGTCCCCAGGTCATGTAGGATTGGAACCCTACAGTCCCCAGGTCAAGTAGGATGGGAGGGAACTCTTACAGTCACCAAGTCAAGTAGGATGGGAACCCTTACAGTCCCCAGGTCAAGTAGGATTGGAACCCTTACAGTCTCCAGGTCAAGTAGGATTGGAACCCTTACAGTCTCCAGGTCATGTAGGATTGGAAACCCTACAGTCCCCAGTTCAAGTAGGATTGGAACCCTTACAGTCCCCAGGTCAAGTAGGATGGGAACCCTTACAGTCCCCAGGTCAAGTAGGATTGGAACCCTTACAGTCCCCAGGTCATGTAGGATTGGAAACCCTACAGTCCCCAGGTCAAGTAGGATGGGGACCTCTTCCGATCACCGGATCAAGTAAGATGAAAGCTCTTGCAATCAACGGAATCAGTGGAGAAGGGTTCCAGGAATTCCTGCAAAATTTCAAAAGGCCTGGAGTTCCTGCAGGACACAAATTCACCTTCATGAAAACTCTTACAGACTTGCAATGACCAAAGAGTGCAATTACCGTCCCCCTTTTCCTGCAGACAGAATCGAGGAAGGGAGGGGAAAGTGTTCGCAATTCGTCGAATTAACCCTGGTACCTAAATGCTTGTTATCTTTTAGATGCAATCAGACGAGCTGACGAAAAGTTATGGAAGGTGAGGGAACACGTGTGGTCATAACAGGAGAGGAAGAGGTCGAGTGGATATGGCGAGTGAGTGGGGGAGGGAAGGTGGTGGTTGAGAGGGAAGGAATGTATGATGGAAAATATAACTGTGTGCGAATGAGGAGAGGGGGGGGACTGTACCGTGAAACAGGCGACTCAGAATATAAGGAAAATGTGGGAAAATAACACTGTGGAGATAAAAGGAGAGAGAGAGAGAGAGAGAGAGAGAGAGAGAGAGAGAGAGAGAGAGAGAGAGAGAGAGAGAGAGAGAGAGAGAGAGAGAGACAATGGTTAAGACTTAGGGAGAGAATGAGGAGACATAGGGGCACGGAGATGGGATGAGGCAAGAGAATCATTAAGATAAGGAGGGGAAATGTGAACGACTTGAGGAAGGGCGTGTGAGGAAGGGCGTGTGAGGAAGGGCGTGTGAGGAAGGGCGTGTGAGGAACAACCACCCCTGACCTAAGCTTGAGGGCCCCCCCAAAAAAAGGGGGGAAAATGAATGGCCATGATTCTGCGGATTAGTACCACAATCGGATTAGGATATAAAAGGAGGATTTGCGGGTAGGCAAGACAAATCCCTGCGCTCAAGGGAAATCCACATAATCCGGAGTGACACATTTGTCTGGGCGATGCTTACGAGTCCGGAAACCCCAGGGTATAGAGACGAAGAATGGGACAATGATAATTGTCATCTTAATCCATCTGATACTTGTTTTTGAGAGGGTGTGTGGTTTCGGTGCATTATTACATGACAGCTAGAGACTGAGTGTGAACGAATGTGGCCTTTGTTGTCTTTTCCTAGTGCTACCTCGCGCGCATGAGGGGGGAAGGGGGTTGTTATTTCATGTATGGCGGGGTGGCGACGGGAATGAATGAGGGCAGAGAGTATGAATTATGTACATGTGTATATATGTATATGTCTGTGCATGTATATATATGTATACGTTGAAATGTATAGGTATGCATATGTGCGTGTGTGGACGTGTATTTATATACATGTGCATGTGGGTGGGTTGGGTCATTTATTCTTCTGTTTCCTTGCGCGACCTCGCTGACGCGGGAGACAGCGACAGTGTATAACAAAAAAAGAATATAGTATATACTCATATATGTGTATGTGTGTATGTGTATGTGTGTATGTGTGTGTGCGTGTGTGTGTGTGTGTGTGCGTGTGTGTGTGTGTGTGTGTGTGTGTGTGTGTTTAATTTTCCAGGCTTCGGTAATAACAGAATTTTGAACCAGTTTTCCTACGGGCCAATCATTCCGACGCTCCCCGATCGGCTTTGTCGTGTTTCTGTCCCTCGGCCGTCAGATGTGAGTCACAGGCTGGAACACATGACAGTAATTCTTGCTTTTACACACCAGCGTTTGTGGACATGGCTCCCTGCTTTGTGGGCATGGCTCCCTGCTTTGTGGGCATGGCTCCCTGCTTTGTGGGCATGGCTCCCTGCTTTGTGGGCATGGCTCCCTGCTTTGTGGACATGGCTCCCTGCTTTGTAACACCTCCCTCCTCCCTTCCTCGCTCTCTCTCTGTTACACTCCACCACTGTTCTATAATGCTACCCTGTCCTCTGTAACACTCCTCATAAAATGTGTAGATGAACCTGCACTGTTCTGAGGAGATACCGTAAGTTCATTAATCAAAGTGAATCATTTTGATCAAATATACTAAATACATAGTTCATTCTGAGTCGTTTTAATGAAATATGCTATATATATATATATATATATATATATATATATATATATATATATATATATATATATATATGATCAATGTGAATCATTTTGATCAAATATCCCAATGGTATTGATAATTCTAAATGATTTTGATGAAATACCTTAAACATATTGATTAGTCTAAATGACTTTGATAAAATACCCTAAACATATTGATCAGTTGATCAGTCTGAATCACATTTATTATCTAACTCCACAACACTACACAAAGAGCAGCGCCCGATGCCTAAATGTCACGGCAGCGGACGAGTGTGTTGCTTTTCTCAACACAAAAGATCAAAACGGTAAGATTTTCCCCCGTGAAATGTTCACCCAAGATTGTGTTGACATCCCCTCACACGGTGTTAGCAAGAAGACATATGAATTTTGGCTCAGAGAAATCTTACATGAAATATGATGTCGCTCACTGAACATCTGTCAGAGAAACAGTTGGAACTTAACCACAGACTTGGAGAAGGTCAAGCCATGGAAGGAGTCTTGCATCTAACTTCCCTCAGGAGTAACATCAGAATCCTTCTTTTGCAAGAGAGAAGAATGCGCAGATCTTATCATTCCTCATCAGATGAGACTGGATCGTTTAAGCTAGCGCTCACTTGATTAATAACCCCTTGAGCATGACAGTACGATCCATATGTACAACGGAACGTTCTGCGATCATAATGATACGATCCTTAAACACGACGGTACGATCCATGAGTACAACGGTACGATCCTTAAACACGACGGTACGATACTTCAGCAAGGAGGTGCGACCTTTAGATATGACGTCATGATCCTTGACTTAACCCTTAAGAATTAGGTCAAAATGGAAGACTATCATACATAATGGCTACAGTGTCGTGCTCAAGGCTCACACTGTCGTGCTTAAGGGTCGTACTGTCGTGCTCAAGGCTCACACTGTCGTGCTCAAGGGTCGCACTGTCGTGCAGAAGTTTCATACTAACGTTTCCAAGGCGATTCTGCCCCATTGATCAAACCTTTTGAACTTGCTGAGGGTGGGGTAAAGTGGGGAGAATGCTCCCACATGAAATGCCCCGGTTGGAGTAGAATGCACTTCATGAAATGCCCCGGTTGGAGTAGAATGCACTTCATGAAATGCCCCGGTTGGAGTAGAATGCACTTCATGAAATGCCCCGGTTGGAGTAGAATGCACTTCATGAAATGCCCCGGTTGGAGTAGAATGCACTTCATGAAATGCCCGGGGTGCGGTGGAGAGAATGCACTTCATGAAATACCCACCCGAAGCAAAGTTGAGAAGCATTTTTAAGCTTTCGACGCCTGGCGACGACCATCATGGCAGTCAAAGTGAGTGGCAAAAGACACACACACAAAAAAAGAGACTGCGAACCCACTCTGTCGACCCATAGCATGAAACTATGAGAGCCGGCCCTCCCTACCTTCTCACCAGGTACTTGAGAACCTTAATGGTATAACACTTCCTTCCTTCAATTCAACATATGGCCAACAGTCTTCTTGCTTCTCGATAAAGTGGATGTGGAAGGAAAGGAAGGGAGGAGGACTAGAGCGACGATAATTTGAATTATCGCGATAATTGCGACAGATAGATAGATAGTCTTGCAGACTGGGTTTTTTATTTTACACTTGACTTCATCGCCACTGCGAAAAAAAAAGGTTAAAATCATCCCCCTGATGCTATTTTCCAGGTGGCAGCTGCTTGTCAGTGGGTCAACCTTATGACAATCTTTATCATTCAATGATCTGGTAAATCAGCCACACGATCCCTGACGTAAGTTACAACACCATCTCTGACGTAAGTTACAACACCATCTCTGACGTGAGTTACGACACCATCTCTGACGTAAGTTACAACACCATCTCTGACGTAAGTTACAACACCATCTCTGACGTAAGTTACAACACGATCCTGACGTAAGTTACAACACCATCTCTGACGTAAGTTACAACACCATCTCTGACGTGAGTTACGTCACGGCGATCATGTGGACGGGGAGCGACTGTCGCTAGCGAACGCACAGAAAATCAGCGTTGCATCATTTTTTTTCTCTTTTATTTTTTTACTTTTCGTGATTTACAGGTCGACGCTTCGCCCCCAGAGCCAACTGATTTAATTTCCGTGAAGATATATACGAATTCGTGTGTTCCCCCCACACGACGCACCAGCCTTGGGCCTCACCACGACAACACATGGATTCATTGTCTTGGAATGTCTTGGATCTTTCATTCGTCGTAAACGTTCAAATCTCTTTCATTAGTTCTGGTTTTCGTCTCATCCTGCGTCTTCCAGCTGTTCGTACAGGTTGTGCATCAGACTCACCGCCATAGCAACGAAATTGGAGGTCCTCTTCAAGAAGAGGGCTTTGATCTTCTTCATGTGGGTTGTGGATTCGAATCTTCCTTTTCAGCTTAGGGATTCAAAGCCTCGTCACGGTTCTGGATTCACATACTCGTCGGCGAACGCCCATAGATCTGAGCTTTAGTCTCGGTACGTGAAGTGAATGTGCGTCGAGACACATGACAACTTAAAGAGTCCTCTTTTTTTATATCAAAATTAGGAGTTAGTAAGCTGTATCACGTGCGGTCGCAGCTGGGTATTCACTGCTTTCCATCAGTGGTTCAGACACATTGATTCATACTGCTTCACAGATGCCTCAGAATTTCTATCTTCGCATGAGTTCACAGCCACAGTTATAAACAGTAATAATTACCTCACACCTATTGCCTCAGATAAATTCCTTCTCACCCTCCACATCTTCATTTCTAGCAGACCATGACCTCACAATTATTTTTACCGCCTCGTCTCTTCAAGGTTAATGTTTTACGATCTCATTTCTTCCCTCCTTCTATACACTAGTTCATTATATGCTTCACATCCACTGACTTTAGAATGTTTCATAGATACTCCTCCCGGCTAACCAATTCAGTATTATAGCTATACGATGATTTCTCCCCTAACTTACTGATGCAATGCTATTGACAGCTGTCTTCTAAGTTGGCTGGTTAATTCGACTGTAGTCCTGTCCAGTGCCAGGATCAATGAGGCAGTCAACATCGTCTTAGAACCCCCGATGGCAAAAGAAAGATAAAACACTTGAACACCTTCTTCAAGTGTTCAAGAAATTCTAAAGACCACATTATACACCTCAGTCTTTCCCTAACCCCCACCACTCATACGTCAGCTTATGTCCTCATTACCTAAGGTATGACAGCCACTGCGAGGCACAGTCAATCACAGAAGTGACATATTAGCGACATCAACGACTATATCAACCCCGATATCAAATTAGGTCATAATACATTCATAACACATCATGATACATTGGCCGGGTAGATAACCTCCCTTCGTCATGCATTCGTTCGTAGCCTTGCAACCCCCGATGAAGGCTATATCGTCACTCCAATAAACTTCGTTGATGACAAGCTCATGAATACTCATTAGTGATAATGAGCACCTAATGTCCCGACCAGTCATTGAGAGTTAATGAAGCCTGACATGTCACAAAGTTAGTGGAAAATGTTTCATGTTGTCGAGTGCGTCAAAGCTTCACTGCTCCGGTGTTATGGTTTGAAAGTATTTTTCATTTTCATTTTTCTTATTCTCAGGTGGAAGTGTTATATCCTGGAGGGCTTAAGGATAAGACCGCTGATCTAGGGGATATGTGAAACTCATGACCTTCCACCCGTTAATGGACGAACCAAGCGAATCGTTTCGAACGCAGTCTCGAAACGATATGAATCATCGAGAGCGGCCTCAAAATCAAACTACTAATCTACTGGAACTATTAAGAGAAACTATAATCCAATTCTCATGTGTGTGTGTGTGTGTGTGTGTGTGTGTGCGTGCGTCTAGAAATAGCCAGTTTGTACAGAGGTTCATGAGAAATGTGTAGTTTTGTATTCATGACGATTGATTAATCAAAACATACATACACCGTCCTTCTTGTCTTCATAGACGAGTGAAGTAGCGCATGATACTCTGCATACACTCAAAAGCTTTATATATTTTTCTAGTTGCTCTTAGTGTCCTTACACTGGGCGATCTTCGGGACGACCACCGTTCATAGCGCTGGTCTCGACCAGTTATGTGTCACTAATGATGGACTCCCTCGAGCTTTATTGCCAAGTCCCGTGACGTCAAATGAATTATTCCAGACTAGTGGTCAGTGGAGCGCTCCTCACAGGCAGCAGTCAGTCCCATTGGCTCTTCTGATGAGGGGGAAAAGAACTAAATATAACTTGACAGGCGAATCACATTTATGTCGAGGGAAGCGAGGTGATGTGAGACACAGGGTAACTCATATTATGTTAGCAGGAAGGTACTATGTCTGCCTAAGGGGAGGTGGTCGGGCCCTTCCGCTGCTGCTCACCTGTGGAAATGGAGACTGGAGACCTGAGTTCTCTGGGCACCCCACCAGCACTTTTTTTGGCTTGCCTGTGGGAGATGGGAAATGTGGATTCCAGTTCTATGACTATTCCCCCACATACGGTATACGTGGCCTTGGACGGTAGATAGACCGGATGTAGTGAGGAATGTGGTTGAGGAAGGTCGTGGGGAAGAGGCAGTCAACATAAAAGCCTTTGAGCCGTTCTGAGGAGCTGATAGACTGACTGACGTCATGAACAAAGTCACTGTGAGGATCCGCGAGGCAATAAAGGCGTCCACTTCATGGTAGAAGAGTCAGGGCTGTCTACTGCTTTCTCTTTTTCTTCATTGATTTTGAACTTGATTTTTGCATAAATCTTTAAGGATACATATTTAGATGTGTGTGTGTGTGTGTGTGTGTGTGTGTGTGTGTGTGTGTGTGTGTGTGTGTGTGTGTGTATGAGGTGTTTCCAGACTTCGCCCGCTAATGGTAGCGTCATGAGTAAGAATATAAAATAATCCACCTTCCCCTGTACTCGTGTGGAGCGCAACCTCGAAGCTACAGATGCTCCATAAAAGAGGTCGTCCTGGAAGTGTATGACTTACATATGCTGTCATGGAGGAAACCAAATTACAGAAAAACCCTCTGATGGTCTCGTCACGTGATGGTAACTTCCTCTCCTCAGCCTCCACAACTTACAACCCCATGTGGATCTCTTTGTGTCTCTCCCAGGGACTTCGTCCTTTCGTCTGTTCCTTGTATCTACCCCCGTCTCCCAGAGAGATAGCCAGGCTCCACCTGTGGCCTTTGAGTTACAGTGGCTATTAGTGGCTAACTAACCTTCCTTGTGATGATAGTCATTACACTCGTTACAAGCAGACTGGTGATTGGGACGATCCTTACCATAATTCCTCATCCTTTTTTTGGTGGGGAGGTGTGTGTGTACATATCACGGGTGGAGTAGAGCAATACCTCATTGGACTTCTGATTATAAAAGATGTTGCATATCTGGAGAGCTTTTACACCACTCCCGATACGCTTAAACGCCCTTCACCGCGATGACGTAAGTAGAGAGGACTGGCTCTTTCTCTTCCCCGTCTCTCTCTCTCTCTCTCTCTCTCTCTCTATATATATATATATATATATATATATATATATATATATATATATATATATATATATATATATATATATATATATATATATATATATATATATATATTCCAATCGTAAGATACCATTCTATTTTGCATCTACTTAACATCACAGGAAATCCTGCAGTGACTTGCGGGCTGACGGATCATAATAACAGGACAACCAGGGCGCTTCTTACCCTCAAAGGATTTCACAGGATACGAACTCAGTGGCCCATTTCTTACCTTACAACTTAATAATGGCCGGAGGGAGGTAAAGAGGCTTGCTCTTATCTGGAAGCCTAGTACCCAGCTGGTTTACCTCTCTCTCTCTCTCTCTCTCTCTCTCTCTCTCTCTCTCTCTCTCTCTCTCTCTCTCTCTCTCTCTC